>NC_064635.1:130809079-131109079 GCF_023864275.1 Schistocerca cancellata
CAACATGACAGTCGTGACCTTGGCATCTGTTTCACCACACGTGCTATATGGATTCTTCCTGCAAACACTAGTTTCTCAGAACTCTGCAAGTGGGAACTAGCACAATAACATGTCCTTGGTTCTCACCATCCAACTGGCCTTAATGTATGTTAATTTCTTCAGTCTCAGCATTTCTTCACAATAACTACTCTTTGCTTCACTGTGGTTTAGTTTTCTACATCTTTCATTGTCTTACCATTCTATTTTTCACCGCCACCCCTCCCACCTCTGTTACGTACAATGTGCTTAGCTTTTCACTCTTATTAACTTATCCATGGTTTTTAAGCAGTAATCCCTGTCTGCATATTACCCTGTCTTCCACCTTTAAGCTGTCAGGCCTTCAATTCTCGTCCAATGCAGCCCCCAACAATCAATCTTTCCTTCTCATCCTGCATGGTAAGTCTCCCCTGACCTGTGGTTCTGGGTGACCTTCCCGAAATCTACCCCTTTCCCCAGTCCTCTTCAGTTCTAACCCTTCTGTCTGAAGAAGGAGCCACAAGCTCCGAAACCTTGCCAGTTACAACCGTCTTTCATGTGTGTGTTCTTCTGCCACTTGGTGAGTAGATTTTTTATCTGTCCAGATTATTTATCCCAAGAAATCTGCTTTTTAACTAGCAACAGCTGGAGATTTCAACTAAATACCACACTGAAGAGCCTGTCCTGAGTATAACATGCTGTCAGTATGTATTTAATTCTCTGCACTATCAAAGACTGGGATCCTTTTCATAGCATGAGGGGTATCAAATACCTCACCCAACATCTGAAGAGGCCCAGGGGCTTAAATTGTCTCCCTCTGCAACCCAGTTCGGTCTCTTTCATGTTATGGAACTTCAGATAATTTCACTGTAAATCTAGGAACTATTTTTACAGACTTGAACATGATCAGTTCCATTTCATCAGATGTATTCACACCCATCTTGCAAGGTACACTGTGGAAGTTAGATAAGTGGTTCAACTTGGTGCTGTCCACTTTGTCAGCAATTCTTGACTGGGAGAGATTTACGAAGTCTACTAGCACAGTTAATCATGAGAGTGGTTCAGTAACTTCCTAGTTATTCATTAATTTACCACCAAGTGATTACAGAACAAATGCATGGCTTTACAATACACTGTCAACAGCGGACGGCGGCAAGGTGCCACATTTAGCAATCCAGTTCCGTACCCCCAACACTGCAATTGTCACTGACAACATCACACTTATAAATTACACACTTCTCAGCCTTTGTTTATAGGAACACATGTTATCTTAAAACTCACTTAACAAGTGAAAATGAGTACTTAATTATTAAACTGAAAATAACTCCACTATATGTCAAGAGTTCTGTGATGTCTTTTAAAGGGAACTGAACAGGAAATGCTGTGGAGGTATAGCCTGTATGTAAACTGGAAAGTGAACAGCAATTATGGTGGGGAAATTTGCCTTTGCTGTAAGAACACAACAGCTGCCTTACATGATGACTGAGAATCAATATGCCCTCTGGCAGTGTAGAGCAATGTGCACAGATTTAAATAATTTCTGTCCATATATTTCTTACATTAGTATTATTAGTGACTCGTGTCTGTATTCCGCGTAGCGTTGATGCACTTTGTCGCTCACTGTCTCACTTCACTTTTAAACTTGAAAGCCTCTGAAACCTTACCTCTGAACTTGACCATACATTTTGTGTTGCTAAAGGTCCTTTTAATCAGTTCACTGGATTTTTCAGTTTGTTTGTCTGCTGAATCATAATGTAGTTTAAATATTTATTGGTAATATTTTTGTTAGAAGCTCCAGTTTTTGAGTTAAGAAAAGTGACCTTTAAACACCCCCTCCTTACCCCACACTCACTACTGGTGACGATTTTTAGGATGTTGTTCATGACACTCCCTCCTAGCACTGTACAAAAGTTTGTAGCTATATGGATATTTTCCCCTAATTTTCCCTTGTTGATGTGACTAACAGCCGGCCGAAGTGGCCGTGCGGTTAAAGGCGCTGCAGTCTGGAACCGCAAGACCGCTACGGTCGCAGGTTCGAATCCTGCCTCGGGCATGGATGTTTGTGATGTCCTTAGGTTAGTTAGGTTTAACTAGTTCTAAGTTCTAGGGGACTAATGACCTCAGCAGTTGAGTCCCATAGTGCTCAGAGCCATTTGTGACTAACAGTGGGAAAATATAAGTTAATGCAGATGAACAGGAAAGACACATGTTCAAATATGATTTTTGTAGGGTCTTGTTCTACACAGGCACGTCGATTAAATATCTAGGCATAGTGTTGCAAATTGATATAAAATGAAATGAGCATGTAAGTTCAGCTCTGGAGAAAGTGAATGGTCAAGTTCAGTTGTGTGTAGCTCATCTATAAAGGAAACCACATACAGAACACTTGCAGGACCACTGCTCAAGTGCTCTGGATCCCTGCCAGGTCTAATTAAAGAAAGACATCAAGGCAATTCAGAGCTGTGCTGTTGGATTACTTGCATATATCTTTGATCAATATCTGAGTATAACACAGTTTATTCGTGGACTCAAATGGGAATCCCTGGAGGGATTGATTGATTGATTGATTGATTGATTTTAACAGGAGAGCTAAAACAGCTTAGGTCTAACCCGCCACTGCCTGCATCGAAACTAGGTTTATTGTGCAGTATCACTCCCTGTATATCTAGTAAAGCCAACCAGTGCCCTTAAATAGTGGAAGGAGTCCCTCTACCAGTTTTTTGTTAGACACAATTTCTTCGGGTCTAGTTGTCCTGAAGATTATGTATCTTTTACTCTCCAATGCCGTGCATTCAAAGATTAGGTGTGATGCAGTTTCTTCACCCTCATCACAGATCCTACATTTAGGGTCCTCTTCCATTATCCCCATTGTGTGTCGGTGTTTTTTGAAGTTCCCATGGCCGGTCATCAGTCCAGTCCTGAGTTTGATCTCTTTCCTGTTTGATCTCAGGATTACAGAGCTTCTTTTACAACATGGCTTGGGCATCAGTACCTTACCATGTTTTTGTTTATGGACCTTGGTCCAATATCCTACGTGCTGTTTCCTAAACCAGTTCCGTAGTTTTACTTTGATAATAGCCTCGGTGATTGTCAAGACACGTTCCGGTCCAATAAATGGAGTTGTTGCCCACATCCTAGCCAATCTATCAGATCCCTGAGTGGCCAGGGACCCACACTAGGTACACTCTATTGCTTCCCCCTAGCTCCACCAGAACCCTGTGGCAGTCTGCAACAATCTTAGATCTTGTTGCTGGAGCTGCCAATGATTTCAGGGTTGCCTAGCTGTTTGAATAGATGTAGATGCTACAGTCATTGTAGCACCTACTCATATTTTCCTCCACACATGCCCTGGTTGCAGTAATTTCTGCTTGGAATACAGAGGCCAGTTTCCCTAGAGAGATGCTGCTCTCCAGTCTTGGCTGAATCCCGTACAACCCTGCCACAACGCCTTGATCTGTTTTTGACCCATCGGTGAACCAAACTGTCCCCCCCCCGTACGGTATCGAACTGGCAGTTCGGAGTTATTATATAGTCAGTGGGCATTTCCCCAGCCATACTTATATTTACCTCACTCACTATGTTAGTGTGTGATTCTGGATATCCGAATGAGACCCAGTTTTGGCCAGTTTTAAGTCTGTATGCCCCAGCTGCTGCCTCCATCTTAACCCAAAGTTGAATTGGAGGCATATCCAGCATGGCTTCCATTCCAGCGGTTGGTGTGCTACTAATTCCACCCATTATGGCTAAGCAGGCCAATATCTGCACCTTAGCAAGCTCTTGAGCAGCAACCTGCTGTTCTACCTTCATCCACCATACTACGGCCCCATAGGAAATCCTAGGTCTAGCCACTGTGGTGTATATCCAGTGCATACCCCTGAGGCTTAGGCCCTAGTTTTTTCCACAAGCCCTCCTAGTACTCACTAAAGTGCTTTTTGCCTTGAGAAGATACTGTTAATATGAGGGGTCCAAGTTAGCTTCTCATCCAAGGTTACCCCTAGATATTTCACTGTCCCCTTTACAGGTAGAGTTTCATCGACGAGCTTTAGATCCCAACTTGCGTGCTGAATATGTCTCTTCGTAAATGGCACCACAACAGTCTTCTTAGGATTAACTCTCAGATCCTGTTTAATGCACCATTTTTGCGCAATGTCCAACCCTCCTTGTGCCATATTCCTGACTGTGTCAGTGAATTTGCCAAGTATTACTATGACAAGGCCATCTGCGTATCCTTCGCAGAAGCATTGTCTGGAATTTAGTTCCTCAATGAGTTCATTCACCACTAAATTCCACAATAGAGGAGACAAAACTCCTCCTTGTGGGCAGCCTCTAGTGGTCTTAATTACCATCTTTTCATTCATCATGATAGCCTCTACCTTCCTTCCACTAAGCATGGCTCTGGTCCAGCTACATATAGTGGTCCCCAGGTCATGCACCTCTGCTGCCCTTACCATGGAATCGAAGGTCGTGTTACTAAAGGCCCCCTCGATATCCAGGAAGATGCAGAGGGCTATTTCTTGGAAGTGAAGTGCTTTTTCCACCTTCCCGACGAGTTGGTGGAGAGCTGTCTCACATGATTTACCTGGTTGGTATGCATGTTGGTTCAGGTGTAGAGGGCCCCTACATAGCCTCCTCTCTCCAACGTATACATTAACGAGTTTTTCCAATGTTTTGAGAATGGAGGAGAACAGACGGATTGGTCTCATATACTTGGCCTTGGTATGATCAATTCTCCCTGGCTTTGGAATGGAGACAACCTTCACTGCCCTCCAAACATTGGGAATGATTTCTACTGCTAAGCTAACCCTAAATAGCCTGAATAGGATTCTTATAAGCTTTCCTCCTGCCTGTTGCAGGAGAGCTGGAAAAATTCCATCTGGGCCAGGTGACTTAAACGTCTGGAATGTTCCCACCGCCCACTGGATTTTGTTGAAGTTCACACATTCCTTGGCCAATTCCCAGTCCTCTCTTCGAGTGTCTGAGAACCGTTGTCTCTCTGGGGTTACATACTGGTCTGTGTTATCCGGCAGAGCATATTGAGGAAAGTGAGTTTTGAGGAGCAATTCCAGTGTCTCATGTGCTGTCTTTGTATATTCCCCATCCTCCTTCCTCAACGTATCTCCTGGATTAGTTGGTACTCTAGTGAGAATCTTGTGAAGTCTGGCTTGTACAGCTGTGCCTTCCACTTCCTTACAGAATGCCTTCCAGGATGCCTCTTGTCTTATTGCAAGATTGTAACTGGCAAGGGCCTCAGGATATTTAGCCCATTATCCTCTACATCTCGCAATATTAAACAGTCTCCGTACCTGTTTTCTTTGTGTTTCCAATTTGTTATTCCACCAAGGAACACTCCTATTTGTGCACTCCCTGGTGATATTGCAGTTGTCCTGATATGTGGTAACTATGGCAGAGGCTCAAATTCTACTGGCTTCCTTATCATGGTTTTAATTTTTGATAAGCCTAAGTCAAGATCCCTCCTATATGTCTTCCAGTCTGTTTTCCTAGGATTTCTATAAGTCATGGTCTGTCTGATTTGCATTTCAACCTTGAATTTAATGTACATGTGGTCCGATGAGGATGGCTCCAACACCACATGCCATTGTTTGACATAGCTACCCATTGCCATGGAACCAAATGTTATGTCAATTACTTCTTCCCTTCTGCTATTCCTGAATGTAGGTTCATTGTTCCTATTGAGGACCTCTAAGTTGTTAGCTAAGAGGAATTCAAGAAGGTACTCACCTCTACTGTTAGTGTCCTTGCTGCCCCACACTAGGTTTCGGGCATTGGCGTTGCACCCCACCAGCAGTTGGTCACCTTGCCAATGGCAAGTCTACCAGCCTCCTCACCTCCAAGGGAGGGGGAGAACTGTCTTTGTAAG
This sequence comes from Schistocerca cancellata, assembly GCF_023864275.1. Classification (NCBI taxonomy): domain Eukaryota; kingdom Metazoa; phylum Arthropoda; class Insecta; order Orthoptera; family Acrididae; genus Schistocerca; species Schistocerca cancellata. The sequence goes on from NC_064635.1 coordinate 130,814,973, forward strand.
GAAGGTATGCTGAGTCCAAGACAATTTCCCTCGTGATACCTTCCTCACATTGCTGAATTTTTAAGGTCACTAAGTCCGTAGAGCAGAAATCCATCATTGGCATAAAAGAAATGCCATTTCTAACATAGATGCATGTTCTGGAGTGTCTTAGATTCCTAGCATAGATTAGCTTACCTCCAGTGCCTCTGAGGCCCGATACACCCCCTTTGTATAAATAGGGTTCTTGTATCAGGGCCACATCCACTTCCTGTCTCCCCAGGCAGCGGCTCAGGGCAGCAGAGTCCCCTTTACTGTGGGGCAAATTAATCTGCAGCACCTCCAGGCTCCGTCCTACTGCCATCTTTGAGGTCTTTGAGAATCCTGACGGTGACCTGCGAGAACCCTAAAAACAGTTTCAGGTCCTGCTCCCGCAACGCCTTCAGGGACTTCTCCACCACCAGGGTTTGTCCTTCCAGAGAAACCTTCTAGTTAATCACTCTGCTGTCTTCTGTCGGGACTTTTGGGTTCTGGGCCCCTATTTTCCCAAACAGAGTCTTGGAGAGACTTCCTTAAGGATCTTGGGTACACGTAATAATACCTTTGCGGTCTTAAGAAGCTCCGCTGCCGTCTTGACCAGCAGCTTCGCATCTTCCGACGGGGATATCACAGGCACCTTGTCCTCGAGCCATTCTACTGTGTGCACCCCCTCACAGACAAAAATGAGTGAACCACGATCTAAATAGACCCTCCTGAAGTTGGGACCTGGGCCAGCGTCCCCCCCAAATGAGTGAACCACGATCTAAATAGACCCTCCTGAAGTTGGGACCTGGGCCAGCGTCCCCCCCCCCCCCCCCCCCCCCAATCTTTTCAAAGAGGATCATCTGTACTAGTTCCTCCTGTTGTGAGGTAATGGCCACCAGTGGATAAACTTCCTGGATAACTGCCATCCTAAAAACTGAGACAGCAGTACTATAGGTCTGTTTCCCCAGTTATTGCCTCGGTTTTTTTCTGGAGTCGCTTATCCAGGGAGGAGGGAGTCTTTGATTCCTCTCTTATCCACTTACTACGTGTCTTTGACATTGTGGGGGTCTGCATGTCCCCTTCAACCTGAGACAGTTTTTTCCAGGGGGTCTTGCATTCTAGTCCCTTTACTTCCCTCCACTTGTGTTTCGGAAGTCATTGTTTTCCTTCCTTTTCCCTCTGTTCCCTGAGTGGCTTCCTCCTTTGGGCCTCAGACAAGCCTTTGATCTTAATCTGGTCTAGCTTCTCGGTTACAGTTCCCACTTCTGGCTCAGGTCTAGACCCTAATTCAGTAGTGGAAGTGCCTTCCGTTGGTTCAGTCCCCGATGTTTGGGTATCAATTTGCCCGTCAGTTTCTTTTTCTGTAGTCGTGTCCATGTTGGCCCGGCAAGATTCGGGGATCTAGAATGTCCACACCACGAATACCCCGCACGGTGTAAGGCTAATTACTCAGGGAGGTTGCCCGGTATCCCTGAGGCTCCATTTGCAACACATCTTACCATGTGCCATGCACCCCTCAGCATGGATCTCATCACACCTTGGGTTGGGTCAGGGAATAGGGTAGGACTAGGAGTGGTTAGGGAAGAAGGGATGTTGTGGGGCACTCTTAGTCTGATACATCGGCTGAGGCCTTTCCGGCAGTAGGTCCTCTACCTTCGGCATAGCCCTCAGCTTCCCGCGGATATGCCAGCCTCTCCACCCGCACGGACAGGGCTTCATCAAGGTGGTGTCCCCCGGAGAGGTCCCTCGGGGGAAGATGATGTTCTTTTCTTGAAACTCTCTTGAGAAAGTTTTCTGACAAACTGCAGAGCAACCCTACTGCCACCATTTTACATCTCGCATAAATCCCACGTAAATAAGAAAGGGAAACCAGGTCTCGTGCACAAATATATAGACAATTATTTTTCCCACGTTCTGTTTGTAAGTCGAATGGGAAAGTGAAGGAATAGTAGTTGTAGAAAGTACCCTCTGCTGTGCACCACAGTGTCTCTTATGGAGCATGAATGTGGGAGTGACCTAGAGAGAGGGATGTAGATAACTGTCTAACATGGCAGTCGTTTCTTGTTCCATCATTGGTCATTGAGCAGCGTTCGTCTCTACATCTACATGATTTCTCTGTAATTCACCATTAAGTGCCTGTTAGAGGGTTCATCAAACCACGTTCAAGCTATTCCTCCAACGTTCCAGTTTTGAACAGTGTGATGAAAACAAACACTTAAAACTTTCCATGTGAGCTCTGATTTATCTTATTTTATTGTGCTGATTATTTATCCGTATGTAGAGGGGAACCAGCAAAATATTTTCACGCTTTGAGGAGAAAGTTGGTGATTGAAATTTCATGAGAAGATCCTGCCTCAGTGAAAGACACATTGTTTTGAATTATTGACAGCCCACTTTGCGTATTCTTTCCGTGACACTCCCGCCCCTGTTTCAAGACAATACAAAATGAACTGCCCTTCTTTGGACTTTCTCACTATCCTCTGTCGATAATACCTGATGTGGATCCCACACTGCACCCAAGACTCCAGAAGAGGGCGCAGATGTATGGTATAAGCAATCTTTTTAGTAGACCTGTGCATTTTCTGAGTGTTGTACCTGTAACTAAAAGTCTTTGTATGTACAGATAGGCCAAGCTTGAGGTTTTCTTTGATTTGTTACAATGTGACGTATTTGAGTCTCTGTAGTTGTTGAGAGTAGTTAATTCAATTTTCTGATATAGTTTCCTAGAATTTGACTAAACCATTTTCTCTTTCTTTTTAAATATATAATAAAATATAAAACAAAAAATATGTACAAAATCGTCACTGCATTCCTCTAAGGCTGTATGTCTAGTTTACATAAAAGATAAATTATAAGATGACCAAAACATTTTTCTGGAACTTCCTCAGAATAGTTTCTGAATTGTAAATTAATGGTCGAAAGTACGCAAAAATAGAAAAACATGGATAGTAGTGTCTAAATTTTACTTCAGCTTCTCTGTACAAACAATGCAGCACAGTTGAATGAATGTACACAGGTTCATGTTAGAGAATGTAGGTTAAAAAACAAAGTGAGCTATTTAAATGAATGCATGTCAGGTCTAGACCAGATTTACGTATTATTAAAAATGGAAAACTGTTGTCAAAATTGTACAGATTCACTTTGGCAGTGGATTTATGGGAAGTTAGTTTTGTACTTATATTATTGATGGCCTGGGAATGCTTTTTGGACATACGTACCTCTAAATACATGCCCAACTCCAGTTTAACAGTCATAATTGCTTTGATGTTTGCACAGAAGACTGTGTTTACATAACTTTCAGTCAAATTATGATTTTGAGTACTTTAAGAAGAATATTGGCTGGGTTAAACAGATCAACACTTTGACCAAGACTGTCTCAGTAGGCTTCTAAACCCTTTCCCATTTGTCAGCTGCACTGTCTATTGTGCATACAAAAGATGGGAGCTGCGCATTGCTTATGAAGCATTCCACAATCTTCCTTGCACAGCAGAGATTTTTTTTCTGAGACTAAGTGTAAAGTAATTATCTGTATTACAATGAAAATAAATTATAGAATTCATGTTTGTAACTGTACAGTTATACATTAAAGTAATGAAAGTCTGTCAAGAATATTTACAGGGTGTGATTCAAAAGTTTCAAGACTTAACTCGGAACTAGAAATTTATTGGATATTTAAGTACAGTGGACTAAAATTCTTCAAAATATGATCCTTCAGTATCAACACGGCACTGCCAAGCGCATCTTCCAGTGTTCATAGCCCTTCTGAAAGGCCTTGGGCGTCATGCTGTCAAGGGCTCTCGTCGAAGCCTGCTGGATGGCATTGATGGAGTTAAATTGCTTCCCGTTTAGGCCTGTATTGATTTAGGGGAAGAGGAAAAAGTCACTTAGAGCCAAGTCGGGGCTGTAGGGTTGCTGCAGCAGTGTTGTCACATTGAACTTGACCAAAACTTCGGTGGCTGCGCACGACGTGTGAGTGGGCACGTTGTCATGGTGGAGAATCCAGTCGCCCTTGATCTCCGGGTGGACACGGCGAACTCAATCCCTCAAGCGGCAGAGCACTCCAGTGTAAAAGTCACCTGAGTATGTCCACGAGCAACAAACTCCTTGTGAATCACTCCTTTACCATCAAGGAGAACAAAAAAAAAAAAAGACAATCAGATGCACTTCACACACAACTTGCTCATTCAAGCTTTCTTGGGCTTCAGCGAGGAAGCAGTGTGCCATTCTCAGCTTTGACGCTTCGACTGAGGATCGTGTTTGTAGACCCAGGTCTCGTCACCAGTAACTGCTTTCTCCAGAAGGTTCGGACCAACATTCAACCGTTGGAGCATTTCCTGGCATACAGTCATGCGCCGTTTCTTATGATCCATCAACAAAACTTTCGGCACCGGTTTGGCATGCACTTTTCGCATCATCAAATTCTCCGTCGCAAGCCTGCACACCGTACTCTGAGTCCCAGTTCATTGGCAATTAATCTAGTACTAAGACGAAGGTCATTGTTTAAAAGTTCCCACACTCTCTCCACATTTTGATCCATTTGGCTTGATGATGGCCTCCCAGAGTGGTTGTCGTCTTCAACGTTCCCGCGGCCCTCTTTGAAACGTTTGTGCCACATGAAAACCATTGCACGGGACATGGCTTCTTCCTTAAAGGCCTCTTGAATTATACTGAGAGTCTCCGTGGCAGTTTTGTTCAGTTGCACACAAAACTTAATCGCATAACGCTGCTCCAAGTGCTGCTCCATTTTTGCTTCTCCCATTTTTCGACCGAGGTCAATGACAAGCACTAACGCTGCAAGTGATGCGCACTCTCCAGGTGTCTGGAGACAACTGCCACAGCGTCAGTTCGTTCCCCGAGAACCCCCACTGCTTCCCCCACCCTTCAGAACCAGTCTGCGCGCGCTTCCCTATTCCGAAATGAATCAGTCTTGAAACTTCTGAATCACACCTTGTACACCTGTAACAATTGCTTGAATCACAAAATATTATTGTTAATAATAAATCTCCACAAATCTATAGTGATGAAAGATACAAAGCTGCAGTCAGACCTTGTAATTCACAGTGTCTCTCTCTCTCTCTCTCTCTCTCTCTCTCTCTCTCTCTCTCTCTCTCTCTCACACACACACACACACACACACACACACACACAAAATATCATGCATTTAGTCAGGTTTAAAAATTGTAATAAAAAAGAGAAAACACTGAAAATAAATGAAAATGCTACATCAAATAACTGTGCAGCTTCCTGATCCACAGAATAAACATGGTGAGCCAGCCACACTCCAAAACACTAAAATCTTCAGCCTAAAAGCTTAGGTGTTCTTTTTCCCGAGATGTGGATTTGTTGACAGGCACAATTTAAGTGAGTGAGTGAGTGAGTGAGTGAGTGAGATATATATATATCAGACTAAATCTTTGTTCCAGGTAGCAGTAAAGTGATGACTGTCTCAACAGCATCAGGCACGTCTGATGGTCCTCCCATTCCATCATGCTCTCCCATGGAGCAACATAATCAAAAACAGCAGCAGCAGCAGCAGCAGCAGCAAAAGCTCCAACAGCAGCAGCAGCAGCAGCAACAACAACAACAACAACAACAACAACAACAACATCCACCACCACCACAGCAGCAGCCAAAGCAACCCCAACAACAGAAGCAAATCCAGCCACAACAGGCCCAACTGCAGCAGAAACAACTGCAGCCTCAGCAGAAGCAGCAGCAGCAGCCACAACAAAAACCACAGCTCCAGCAGCTGCAGAAGCCACAACAACCATCGCAGCCTCCACCACCTCCTCCGCCGCCGCCACCCCCTCCACCTCCGCCACAGCAGCAGGCGCAGCATCAACAACAGAAACAACAGCCGCCACAGCCCCAGAGGCCACAACAGCCCGGAGCCACTAATGGGAGCCTACCTCACAATTCACCTGTGAGTTACTTCCCATTTTAATTGTAGGTTAACACTGTTTCTACACATTACTGCCATTCTGGAGGTCTAGCTGAGTTATAAACAACATGTTGCATTGGAGGGCAGCGTGGAGGGTAAAATCGTATAGGGAGACCAAGAAATGAATACATTAAGCAGATTCAGAAGGATGTAGGTTGCAGTAAGTACTGGGAGATGAAGAAGTTTGCACAGGATAGAGTAACATGGAGAGCTACATCAAACCAGTCTCAGGACTGAAGACCACAACAACAACAACAACAATAAGATAATGTTATAGAAAAGAAATAATGTCGTTCTAGAAGACTGAAAGATAATGTTAAAAAATTGTAAACATCACTCAAGAATTAGGCCTTAGGGCTGTCCTGGCTGGGTGACTGCTGCCTACAAGACAGTACGAGGATCAGTCTAATCTGTGATCGTGAGACACGTGATCAGCACGTCACCAGTCCCTGCAGTAGTTATTCGCAGTGGATGAATCCCGATGATGCTGCTGCTTCTCTATATATTCCAGGAGCTCCTCATTTGACCTCACAAGGCTAGGTGGATCTCATTCCAGACCTCCCTACATCAGAGAAAAAAAGTCTGAGGTACCAGGAGTCGAACCCAGGTCCTTCTTGCACGAAAAGCAGTGATGCTGACTATTCAGCTACGGAGGCAGTCACAAAAAAGTTTGTGAAGTAAAGTTACTGGGTAGTATTTAATTTCTGGAAGTAAAATATTAGGTACTGTCGGTAGAAACACATTACCACCTCATAGCCGAAATTGCTAACACACAGTTGAAGTCTGGTAGTGCAGAATTTTTACCACTGGTATTTGGCCAACAGGTTGAGGTGAGGCAGTGGTGTAAAGTTCCTGATCGCTAGTCTTCGTGCCAAGATCCTGGATTGGGCTGCGAACATCTTCGCAGTGTCTCCAGAAGTTAGGCCATGTCACCCTGTCGGTTTGAACCGTCCATTCTTGACATCCCCTCCTCTACACTCATTCCCTGACTGTGGGACTCTTGTTACACTATGAGACACTTAAGAGAATATGTATGCTATCCCTGCTTTCAGTGCTGTTAGTTCCTTGTGGAAGAGAGAGGGATAGGTTGTGTTAGCTACACTGGCTCCACATACTGGCCCTGACACAACATTCAGTACCGACTAGCCACTGTGTCATCCTCTGCCGAATGGTGTCATTTGTATGGGGTACAGAGGGGCACAGGATCAGCACGCCATTCTTCTGGATACTATCAGCTTTCCAGACCTGAGAACCACATCATCTTGTTTATGTAGCTCCTCAGCTAGTGTCACAATGATGATTGCACATTGTCCCATCCTCCCAGTGAGGAAAAAACCCATGCCTTATCAGGAATTGAACCCATATCCTCCACATAAGGAGGCCCCCCTCAGGGGCTCACAGTTCTTTCATGAGTTCACAAGTGGCGCACATGGGGCCCCGAGCTATTGCAGGCAATTCTTCCTTCCCTGGCTGTATTTCCTTCACCCTGCTCTCCCTCCCTATCCTCACTCCTTCCCCATTACCCCCTCCTTCCGCCCTCACGGTTTTCTGATTTATATCAACCTGGCTATCCACCTGGTTTCCTGTATTGCTTGCAATTTTGTTCCTTCAGTGTGTTCTATCATCCTTTCTGGCATTTAGGTTCCCACTTGAGTTTTGACGTCCACTTCAAAATTTCCTGTTTTTAGTAAGAACCATTTGGGGAAGAATGTCCTCCCTAACATCAATGGTGTGGATTCCTCTCCCCCCTTCCTTCCCCTCTTGCCAGCATGGATCACACTACTGATAGCTGAACTGTTCCCTCCCCATGTATGCCAAGGAGTGGTTACTTGTCTCCTTGGAGCATTGGAACTCCATACAACAGCCACCATGCAAGAGAGCCCTAGCTGTGGCTGGATGGTGCCCATGGGGAGAGCCCCTGCTCAGAGTGGGTGGTATCAGGGCGGAAGCTTGGCACATGAAGTGTATCAAGCAGCAGATATCTGGCCGTTCCCATACAGCCGTCTCTTCGAATGGCGAGGGATCATTGAATGCTGCTTCATATGAGCTGTCAACCTTCCCTTCCTTGGCTACACCATGGGAGGAGGGCCAGGCTTGCCGTCTTGGGATGAAACACTTTCCCCACTGCCTCGTCTGTACTAGGACGGATGGGGACACATTCACTGCCAAAGTGAAGTGGAGTCTTGTAGAAAGATGTGGTCAGGCTGCCTGTTGAAAAAGACTTCCTCCACTCCAAGAGGGAAGCCTCTGTGTTCCACCATGTGCATGTCTCAGTTGTGCTGAAGGCCTCCCCCCTCACTCACCAGATTGACCAGCTTACAAGAGAGAGAGAAGAAGATGCAAGAATAAAAGTCCCTTGATCGCTTGTCTTATGTTGAGGCTCGCCAAAAATTTGAGAGATTCCATCCAGTGTCAGTATCTTGCAATGTTTGCCACTGTTACTTTATTTCCTCCTCCTACCTCTTCCTTACCCCAACCCCGTTCCCACGACCTCCCATCTGGGAGCCGCTCCTTCTCCACGGCCAAAGAAGTGCCCCCCTTCTACAGCACCTGCCGGTGTTAGGGCTCCCTCCTGGGGACCCCTTTCCCCGGCGTCTCTCAGGCCAGAGGACTCCAACCAGACTCAGCCACAAGACATACCATAAATGTGTCCCAAGGTTGCCCGCCCTCTTTCGGTTCCAGATCTGTCAGACACTTGTACTCCCTTCCCTGCCCTCCTCCACCTCTGAAATAGGAGGAGGAGGAGGAGGAGGAGGAGGAGGAGGAGAAACATAAGTCCCAAGACAAGGCTACCACTCTCCCCCCCCCCCCCCCCCCTCTCGAGATCCCGGAGCTGCCATTTCCCCCCTCACAACCTGAGTCTGACATCTTATTTATGGATGTCACCCCATCCTGGTCAGTAACGACTACTGACCGAATGAAATGACCTCCTCTTGGGTTCTTTATGTCGAACCTGATCTCTCACCACATGAGCATCCAGTGGAATTGCAACGGATACTATTGTCACCTTCCGGAAATGAAACGTCATGTTTCCTATTCTGCATTATGTCTTGTTCCTCAAGAAACGCATTTCCCTGATGACCACTCTCCAGCATTTGGTGGTTATCAGGCATTTTTTCAGAACTGTGTCGGCCCTGGCATAGCATCTGGTGGGGTCTGCACTCTGGTTCGCTCCGATGTTATTAGTGACTGGATCCCACTACATACCAACCTGGAAGCAATAGTAGTTTGAGTGCAAATGACTCCAGCACTCACCAATTGGAATGTCTACCTCCCTCCAGGTAGGTCACTTCCTTACGTTGCACTGTCTATCTTAATCCAGTAACTCCTGCCCCTGTTTCTCCTCATGGGGGACTTCAATGCCCACCACCCACTGTGGGGGAGTGTCACTTCAATGGGTAGGGGTCTTCTAACTGACCAACGTATTAAGGACCTTGATTTGTGCCGCCTCAATGATGGTTCCCCAACCCGCACGATGACCTTTGTGACAGTGATCACTTTCCGGTGATCCTATCGTTCCTGTGCTGCCGCCAGGCAGACAGACCCCAATGTTGGGCATTCAGCAGGGCCAATTGTTGAGTTGAACAGAGTCCTCTCTGTTTCATCCTGCACCATGCTGAGCTCTATAATGAACCCTTCACTGAATGGGAATTGGTGCAGGCTCTTTACCGCTTGGAGGTTCCCCAGAGGCAACATCTCCTCAGGATCTTCAACCGCATTTGGCTCACAAGTGCTTTTCAGTCACAATGGTGAGACAGAATAGTTATCCCCGTCCTTAAGGCCGGGAATGGCCCAACATCTCTAGACAGTTACCACCCAGTTATCCTGATGAATCTACTATGTAAACTGCTTGAGAGGATGGTTAGCTTCACATAATGTTGGGTACTCAAATCTCAGTGCCTTTTGTCCCTGTATCAGTGTGGCTTTCAGGTAGGACGATCTCCAACTGACCTTTTACTCACATTGGAAACAGCCATCTGACCGGCTTTTACTCATTGCCGGCACCTTATCGCAGTCTTCTTCGACATTCATAAGGCATACAAAATGACTTGGCACCATCACATTTTAGTTACCTTCCATGATTGGGACTTCTGTGGTCGCTTCAGATTTTTATATGCGAGTTTTTATCTCACTGGCTCTTCCGGGTTCAAGTTGGCACTTCACTCAGCACCCCAGGAGAACGGTATCCCACAGGGTTCTGTGCTAAGTACCACACTCTTCTTCATGACCATCAATGGGCTTGTGACCTCTGTTGGGCCTCTGGTTACCCCAGCATTGTACATCGACGATTTTTGCATCTCGTGCAGCTCCCACTTGGTAGCACCTGCTGAGCACCAGCTCCAAGGTGCCATCCGATGGGCCTCTGCATGGACCAGTTCCCATGGCTTCCAGTTTTCTCCCTCCAAAATGCAGATTATGCATTTTTGTCATCGACCCACAGTACACCACGATCCAGAACTTTATTTAGGTGACCAGCTCGTCAATGTTGTAGCGAGGTCTCATTTCTTGGGCCTTATTTTTGATAACAAGCTGACATGGCTGTCCCATATTGTCACCTAAAGACTTTGTGCATGCATATACTTAATGCACTCCGCCTTCTGGCCACACATCTTGGGGTGCAGACCGTACCACTCTTCTCCATCTGTACCGTACTCTGGTCTTATCCAGACCAAATTGTGGTAGTCAGGTTTATGGCTTAGTAGCTCTTTCTACTTTGAAACTGCTTGACCCTAGTGCCTTTTGCACTAGTTCCGTTGATAGTCTCCTCACAGAAGCAGGGGTTCCCCCTCTACACATACAGTGGAGCCAACTCCTGGTTTCTTACTCAATTGCCACTCGCCAATCCCCTGACCATCCCATGTATCCTGTGCTCTTTGGCAATGAGGGATGCCTCCCTCCTGAAACCTGCCCATGAAACCATTGCCAGTTGACATGTATTCTACTTCCCACTATTGGGATCTCAATCTCCACTCACTGGAATGCACCCCGTGTCTTTCCTCCCATACCTCCCTTGGATGGTGCCTAACCATGGATTAGGACTGATTTATTCCAGGGTCCTAAGATCTCTGTCACCCATATGGTTTCCCAGCGTCTTGTATGTACCATCCTTGCAGAGTAAGGTGCCACCATCTTTTACACTGATGGTTCTAAGACAGTCGATAAAGTGGGATATGCTTCCACATCTCCTACTAGCTTAGAACACCATTTATGGCCTGGATCATGTAGTGTGTTCCTAGCAGAGCTTCTAGCCATTCACAGAGCTCTCCTTTCTGTTTCTCAGGCCTCCCTCCACAGTGTTTTAATTTGTTCAGATTCAATGAGCAGCCTGCAGGCTAACGACCGATGCTACTCTCTTCACCCTTTGGTCTCTGTTTTCCACAATCTTCTCTCTGCCCTTGGTCATGCTGCCTGTTCCGTTGTCTCCGTCTGGGTCCCAAATCATGTGGACATCCCAGGGAATCAACTGGCTGACCGTTTGGCTAGAAAAGCAGGTATGTATCCGTCATTTCCTTTCATGATATCGGCTGCGGATATGCAGATCTACGTCAAATCCTCGTTGCCCAAAAATGGAATGACATCTGGTGCGCTACTGCTCATAGTAATAAACTCCGCACAATCGAAGAGTCTACAGCAGTTTGGCGCTCTTCCTTCCACTCCTCTCAGAAGGAGTCCACTGTTTTATGCCATCTACGTATTGGTCATACCAGGCTCACTTGTTGTTTCCTCCTACGTAATGACCCCTCACCCCCACGATGTGGTTGTGGAGCCAGACTGATGGTATCCCACATATTGGTGGAATGTCCACTTCTTTTTGCCCTCCGTACTAAGTATAGTCATCCTGATTCCTTGAATTTAATATTAGGAGACGGTTCACAGATGATTGAACTGGTCCTCAGTTTCCTCTGTGAAATTGGTTTTTATTTCCAGATATAAGGTTGTACTTTAGTCTTGGAGCAGGGGCAAGGTAGTTGTGGTTGGGACCTCTTTTTTCAGTCTTCTCGGTCTGGGACCCCATGACCATGTTTCCATGGAAAGATTGCCCCCATTTTCTCCAGTTTTTAGATTTGGTCTCAGCTTTTATGCCTTTCATTATGTCTGTTTAATCTTCCTTATTGTGTAATTTGACTCCCACATTTAGCAGATCCTCTTTCTTCTGTGACTAACTTCGGAATCGCAGGACTGATGACCTTGCTGTTTGGTCCCATAACCCATCTCAATTAATCATCCATGTAGTGCTCACACTGACCACTTAGCTCTGGAGGTGGATGAGGGATAGGTTGGAGAAGGTTAGAAAAGAAGAGAATGTCATATTAACCCCAGGATAAGAAAGGGACTGTCATGTTCCGAGGAGGAGAGACAGACATAGTGGGAGGCATCAGAGACAAAAAACCACTCAGTCATTTCAGTCCAGAGATTATGAGCACAGAGTGGGAACTAAAGATGGATTGGACGTAGAGAAGTGAGTAGTGCAGTTAACACTTTGGAGTCCGGCCACTCAGAAGAATATCAGGCCTAAGAAGGCAGCCATTTATGCCATTATTTAAAGTGTTACTGGCACATATGTAATTGATGTATCTTAAAGAGTAATACATATGAAAAGGGATCAAATGTCAAGATTTATTATTCACATTTACTTTTTTACTGTGGTGGCTTATATATTTTAAAATAATCATGACAGAAAGGACACTTATCCTCCCAAGAAGGAAGTGCGAGGTGAGTTATTGTGTAATTCCTTCCTCTCAAGTTCCCAAAATTTCTTGCCGACTCAACAAACATGATGTATTTGTAGCAGAATTACGGCAAACTGCAGAACCCAACAAGTACTTGCACGAAATTATGTCAGTGTGATCATATTGGCTCAGCCATTCAGGACGGCAGCTGTTACGGTGGGGTTAATGTTTCTTTAAGAATAATTCTAGAAACTGATAACAAAAGGCAGTACCACTCAAAGAACAGGTATCCAAATGTTTGTACGTTGTTCTCGGATGAAATCAGTCGAGTTTTCGAGCATTAGAAGACTCATGTGCAGACAAAATCGCGGCCCTACCTATGCTAGGGTGCATTCTTATTGACAGAAAGTTGTGGCTTGAGCTATGCTGGAGCTTGATCTCCAATGTGTTAAGAACTACACAATGCTTGTGTAGGATTGACCACTGTTATTTTGACTGAGTGCACGAATGGGTATCAAAGAAATGCCTGCCTTGAGGACAATTAGAACCGAGATGATGAACGTGCTCTACAGCGGGACTCGAGGAACCTGAGTGCCTACTACTGCTACATCACATGAGCTATTTTGATCCTCACACCCGATACCAGTTTTCTGAACTCCAGAGATGGGCACTTGTCCTGTGACCCAACCTTGCATCTACACTCACTGGGACTGGACTTCCATTAACACATTTCTTCTATTTTCTCTTTCTTCCTATATGCTTCAGTATTATCTTCATTGGTTTTTACATTTTCCTCTTCATCCTTCTTTCTCGCCTGTGCTCCCACTCATTCTTAATTGCACTACCCTTTTCTGTTCCTCTCTAATCCATCTTTAATTCTGACTCTGTCCTCGTGTCTAATGATCTCATCTATAGATGAGTCTTCAATTTCATCTTCAGTAAAGTCACAAAATACTGGTGTACAAGCATTAATTTTCTTCATTCGTGATCTCTGTACAGATATTTTATTCAGCTGTGTCTGCTGTATAGATTTTTACTGTGGTGTACTACTGTTCCACAAAAGTTTTCAGAAGTGCAACCATTTGATTCAGAGCTGGTAATGCTTCACACGATACTTGCGTTTCTTGGTTTTTATGTTTTACGTTTAAACAAAAGGGTGAGTATCCGAGAAAACTGGTGATTTATCATTACAGAGCTTCATGTCTGGGAATGTAATTCTTGCTCATGATGCTGTTGAAATAGTCTGCAACTGGTTGCTTTTGTAGGCCTGGTGAAAGTTGAAAAATATTCCTCCTGCTTGTAACAGATTGTCATAACAGAATAAAAAGAACCTTTAATCCAATATTGTTATGTTTCGTGTACAGCAACTGGTGCAGAACTACTTCCATTTCACACTAATCTGTGTCCCTTCACTTGAGAACATATTTAATTGCCCCAACCATGTTCCTTCTGTTAACTGGCTCACATATGCAATTGTTTGTGCCACTAATAATGTAAAAAATTGTTGAGACGGGAAAAATCAGAAACAACACCTGGGTATATGGCATTAGGGAAATACAGTGACTGCCTTGTAAAATATTTTGTTGTGTTTCTCATCCTTAGGTGATACAAAAGGTATCATTACCATTTTCAACATAGAACCGAAACATCGTCAGGTGATGCGAATATGTTACATAGTAAGTTGCCTGCTGAAGATCTCCAGACGCACACTCACAGTGCGACTGTATCTGTGCTGTTATCATAGCAGAGATATGCTTACATTGTGAATGCCACTCCAGGCATCTAACAGTTGCCTTCTGTGATGGAGATGCTTTTGTGACGGAGATTTTGTTTGCTTTTCTTTCAGGGCTCAGATATGCGTCAGGCACCTCGACCGAGGCAGGGACATGACATGGGACCGAGGATGCCTCCCGGTGGCGGAAGTGGCTACGGCCCGCCTCGTCCGATGCCTCCGGCGCCACCTCCGCCACCCCCGCCCGGCCAGCCCGGGATCAGTGGCCCACCAGCCGGCCGCTACCCGCCGCCCCCACCACCGCGCTATGGCCCACCTCTGCCACCCATGCGGCCTCCCCCGCCACCCCCTTTTGGCCTGCTGCCTCCTGCCCCACCACCCCCTCCGCCACCCTCGTCCGGTGCTGCGAGGGCCGCAGCTGCTGCCGCGGCCTTCCTTTCACGACCTCCCCCTCCGCCCCCACCTCCTGCGTGCAGGGGATACGCTGCACGCTGCGGGGTGCCGCCGCCCGTGCTGCGGCAGCTGTTGCTGGTGAGACCGCCCCCTCCGCCCCCGCGGGCAGCTCCCGGCCCTCGGCCTCCGCCTCCTGACAGGTGCCCTCCCCTTGGCCAGCCTCCCGGTGAGTGAGTGGCACCACCTCTTTTGGAGATTATGTTAATTTTTGATGCCTGCGATATTTTTATTTTTCACTTTGTCTCTCTGTCTTTTAAACTTTTTGCCCTAGGTGGTTGATGGTGCACAGAGTTAATTATTGTAGCAGTTGTAGTGGAAACCTAACAGTTGTTAAAGAACGTGTTTAAGCATATTTTTGCCACTGTCAAAAAAAAGTTTTCTTAAAATGATTTTGCAAACTTGAATAATGATTGACAGCTGATGTGCAGATTCCAAAAATTGCACTTGAGTAATAATATTTGTATTGACATTCACTCATTATTTTGACCATAAAGCTTTGTTTCTTTGCTTTTACAGCAAATAAAATGCATGCAAGAAAAATGCTGTAAATTGCTTGTGTTCAATGATTCTAATTGAGCTTTGATTTTACTCAGCATGCATTTCGCATGGTTGGAGGGTTTGAAGTTGTGTTTGTAGAACGAAAACAATATTGGAAAGAGTGAAATTCATGTAAAGATGCAGTATGTACTGATGGCAGGGCTTCTGTCATGCAGTCAAGTAAACCATATAAGCAAGGATTCTTTTACTTTTTTTTTTACTTTTGATAAAATATTTGTATTATTTATTGTTGTCTTATAACAGTTTGTGTGTAATATTTTATAAATTTTGGTACTAATTTAGGTCTCTTAGTACTGATCATAACAGTAAGGTGCCATAAACCTTTAAAGAGTATATTTCTGGGGGTTTCCTTCAATAGATGCCCTGTTTCCAGGTTTTCCTTGGCCACATTTCCTGTCATTGAGGGCTATCCATGGAACAGCTAAATGCCTTGACTACTGTCTTCTCCCTGATGCTGCCTTTTAAGCGATTACACCATGTTACATTGTCTCTTCCTGCCACATACAGTTCATTTTAGTAAGGCAGTAAAAAAAAAAAAAGAATTGTTGGCTGTTTATGTAAGCCACTTCTGTGATACCCAGTCTGTGTTTGAGTGGGGAGCAGAAGTGTTCACCTGCAATACTTTCTGTCGTATGTCTAAGGTGCCGCTGGAGGCTCTTCGGTTGAAAGGATGTCACTGCCAGATGACCTCAAGAAGAAATGCACCGATACCCAGTGTGACATCTGCTCTATGACGGTGCGTACACTTTCCAGATTTCGTGCGAAGCACTGAAATATGAATAATATTGTCTCATTTTCCTGTTGATTATTTCAGATAATTTGTTCGTTTGTCTTACTGCGTGATCTTTGCTAGTGAAGTAAGTTATGACTTTTCTTACTGCAGCATCTTCCCTTCATTGAACACAGTTGTACAATACAGGTGTGTTTGGAAGCAACGGCTGTATTGTATGTGTATATGAGAAACTTTATGTTGCTTTGTGAAAGGAAATATTATTAGAAATATACAATTGCATTTATTATATTTATTACTTGCAAAGCACTGGTGCGGCCCAAACTAAAGTGTAATGTAATTGGATAGACAAAAAATTTACTCAACAAGCGGCAGCAGAACACACACATAAAAGGAGGGTATAATTAGGCAAACTTTCAGAGCCTGTGGCTCCTTCTTCGGGCAGTAGGTTTGAAGGGGAAGGAAAAGGTGTGAAGGACTGGAGAGATTCAAGAAAAAAGAGGTAGATTTTGGAAAAGTTGTCGGGAACGGGGGACATTGGAGACTTAGTGGATGGGATGAGAAGGAAATACAGCTGAAGTGTGCGCAACACATACCATGCAGGACTTACAGGGGTATTTATATCGAATGTATAAAAGTAAAAGCAACAAAAATGGTCACAGGTGTTTCTTGTCCCCCTCACAGGAAAGTGTCAGAGATTTGAAAAAACTGCACTGGCAGATGCTTGAAGGTAGACACAAATTATCCCGTGTAAACCTACTTCCAGAGTTTTGAGAACCACCTTTAAGTGAGAACTATACAACACCCCTACATATTGTTATTTAGAAGACAAGGTTTGACTAATTACGAGCTGCACAGAGTTGTTTAAGAAATCACCCCTCCTGTGCCCCCATGCTAGTGTGAAAAAGGAAGAAACCCTACTCACGGGTACAATGGTTTGTGGAGTTACACAGGAGGAGGTGTCTAACTTTTCCACTGTAAATAACTTTTATCTTCTTGGATATTTGTGGTCTTTCTTCAACTTGATGAACAGTGACAAGAGATGTATGAAACAAAGACCAAAGAAAATTTTGTGACTCGTTTAATCACAAAGATGCAGACATCATTCATCTCTTCAAAATGGTAACACACAACCAGTGAAATATCATTTGTTTCGATGATGCAGGTTACCATTGAGAGTGGAACTAGTGTTGTTGCTTGCCTCACCAGTGCTAATTTCTGTTGTTCTGTGACTAATTGAAAACTAAATTCATGCGACTTAACCCGACAAGCCACGGGGACTAAGCTTTGTCGATTTGTTCGGTAAGTGAATGTAGGTCAAAAATTAAACATCATTACTGTTCTAAATATTTTTCTTTGGTTCCTTGGAGAAATAAGTTGATAGACCAAAACACTGGTTGTTATTAAGGATTGCTGCCCACTTTTCTCCTTAATCATCAATGTAGAAGTAACATGTTATTTTATTTGTATCGCACGCACCAATGATATTATTCAACCATGCAGCAACAATATTTCAGTTTCTGCAAACTTGTTATTAAAATGCCACATCTCGCTTTATTTCTCTGTTCACAACATTTCTTTTAAAGTCAACCAACTTCGCTTGAAAAAATGCATTTGATTTTTTTCTATATAGATATTTAAGTGAAAGCAATTCAGCATTAGAATATAAAATATGATAGGAGATTCTTCATCAGAGATTAATTTATGAGAATCATTATCTTGCATTTAATCAACATCATTTCACCAATGTAGAAACTTGGTTCTTGGATATTCAGTCTTTCTGTTTTAATATTTTTGTTTTATTTTAAATTACATTTATTTATAGTAAGGAATTTTAATTTATATACTGAAAATGTTATTAAATTTGCTTTTTATCTAACATCAAAATATCAGTGTTAGCCAAAAAGACAACTACCGGCCCATGTGGCTTAAGAAGTCAAAGATAAATCTGTTCATGATAGCTATCTACTTGCTAAAAATTCAGCTTTGGTACATTTAGTACTTGCTTCACCAGTGTGATAAAAATAACTCTATTCCCACTAATACCTATTGCTTGCATGCTTGTGTGTCATAACTGTTATGCAAAATAATTATCCCTAATCAGAGGTGCCACTTTTCTTCTACCAAACACTAATATACTATTTCATTTCAGGTGTGATCTGTCTAGTCTAATTTCATCCCAAAAGTACACTGCACATATTTATTAGTTCAGGTGATACTCCCTCTCTTAGTGTAGATGAAACCTTGTAATTTGCCATAAGTTTCTGGAAAAATAGACGTACAAGTCTCCCCTAAATACATATCTTCTCGAAGTGTCAGAGTTTAGGTGACTCTCTCAACCTTAAATTAAGCCAAATTGAATAACCCTTTGACTCAACCCCCCCCCCCCCCCCCCCCCCCTTACAACAAAACATGTCACTATGTCATCAATTTAATGATTCTGCAAACTGTGGCCAATTTATTTTGGAGTTGATGAAATACTTTCAAGTTTCCAGCCAGGTGCCTGTGCTAAAATACTGCAACATTTTGAAGAGTGACGTACTTGTCATCATCTGGGGAAGTGACGAGAAATTACAGATGTTGTAATATTTATGCTAGGGATGCACTCCATCCACCTGGTTGGCAGCGGCTGAGTACTGTTTGGTGTCAAGTAATGAGGAAATACCGTTTGGTATCAGGTGGGGAGGGTTGTGAGGTTGCAGCGGTGTGGTAGTGGGTGCGCCAGAGGCTGCGACGAGCACATCAGGTGCATTCTACTGAGACACATAGAGAAATCGGTGACAGCCGAGTGTAGCATAAAGGTAGACCATACTTTTGTCTTTCAGAACACCGAGGCACTTTGCCGAGCAGTCGGCTATTGGGACAGCGTTACAAAGTAATCCTTAGGAATTAGGATTCACAAGAATCTAGTCCATAGGAACAAATACCAACTGAGTTCGGCGCGGAATCCTGTACTAGTGGCAATAGTATAGGAGTGCGCCCAGCAGTGTCCAGCACCAAGATGCATCAGGTATACACAGACAAAGTTCGAGCACAGCCTCTGGCACACTGGCTTCCCCCAGCACTGCAGCCTCACCCTGGAGGGTGCACTTAGCTCGTGTAGATATTAAGACATCAGCAATCTCTCAATACTTTGGCAAAAGTTGGCAACTGTGGCATTCTTCAAAATGTCGTAGCATTTTAACACTGCCACCCACCAGGGAAACGTGAGAACTTTTCACCAATAGTAAATGCCGGAAGGTCTACATTTATACAGTATTGTATGATGCAATAAATATTCTGATCTAGCATCGATGCTCTCTGGATTTGCAACTGCTGTTTATTTTAATGCTTTTCCCACCACAGATAGTCTTCCTGTAATTGAGCAGCTTGTAGCTTTCATCATTATGAGATGTCATTTAAGTATGGAACAGATATATTACACAATCGTTCTTACTATAAACAACGTTAGCTGCTTATCGTGCAAGTTTCTTACAATAGAGATTTTCCTCCGAAAACATGCTACCTTTATAAATAGGGTGTTACAGTCCTTGAACATCCTTTCCCATTATACATCTTTTTCTAGAGTGCCTATTATCTTTAAAAACTCACTCCAAATGTAGCTTTTCACACCAAAGAGGCTGAAACTCATTTGTCTTGCGTACATTAAGTACACATTGATGCTGTCAGTCCCTACACTTGTTCTGTGCTCACTACTGTTTCTTCTGAAGAAGTTCTACAAAAACCACAACAGCAAAGTGGGGTACATAATATTATCCATTACAAGCAACAAACACATTGAGAGAGATTTTCTCTTTGACTATTCAGAAAATGGATATACTGTTAAATGGTATTACAACAAAATACTTCTGTAGGCAGAATTATTAATAACAGTGTTGATAATATCAAGAGTGTAATAGAACTCACATTTACTGAATGTATGTTTTACAGTAAACGCTCTTATTTGTTATGTAGTCCTCAGATATTTCTATTTGCCACTACAAGATAAAACCAAACCCCACTAACAAAATTGTGGAGGTTGTTCTGGGATACATTCGGAATATTTTGGTATAAGGGACATGCGGTCTCCATGGCCTCGTCACAAAATAATAATGTAATCATGACTTATTCAGTTTGTTAGCTCATTTATCCATGTTTGTATGAAAATACCTTTACGGCAGTAAAAAGGCAGTAATTAAACGAGATACTGAAAATCAAATCTTTGTTACTTCTGTATGCTGTTAGATGGGCAGTGTGCAAGTGGGATGACACGTCCGTCTGCCCGTTTTAACCATTTAGTAATATAGGTGTGCAATAGCAACTTTGGCTGGGACAAGTGCTGCACTCTCGGTGGTGCCTGAAAACGAGTACTCTATTCTGAATTGCTACAGAGGAATAACCTGAGTTATTCACTATCTAACTAAATCATGATCACTATCAGTGTTTCTCCAATCATAGGCATCAATGTAATCTGTGGTAGTAAAGTTATAATGTACCTGTACTGTCCAGCGCATAAAAAGGTTTTTGTCACATGAGTACCTAAATGTTCCGTGATTAATGGAAACAAGTCATCAAATCTGAAGATCGGTGCTTGCTGATAAAGCGTAGATAGTTACAACCTGATCTATCGCACTAGTGTTTACTGTGTAAAACAATGGTAGAAATGTTAAAAGAACAAAATAAGGTAAAGTTTCTCTGTAGTTAACCATAACTATATATATGAAAATGGTTTGAATGAATTTAGATTGCAGAATAAAAATGGTGGTCAGCTCCAAAAATGAACAAAAGTTAAATTTGGTAAATGGCTGTAATGACTTTGAAATTGCGCAAATACTGAGCAAGAATGATAATTACGGCAACTGAACAAAATTGATTCACATGAACTTAGACGTAGAAAACATGTGTAATGTAAACACTAAAGACATTAACTTGTAATGCGATGATGTTAATTATAATTATGAAAACCAACACTTCATAGAAACTGTACTATATTATGTAACTCACAGTACTGCTGTCTGTTTGGATGGTAGTGTAATCATGACCAAACTTAAATAATCTACTTTACTGACTACTTTTCAAATGACGCCGTTAAAAACTTTCTTTCATGGCAACTATTTATCAACACTAATGTTATTTAAACAAATGCACAAAATATCAGTCACAAAATGCAACATAAAATCATAAAATAATTTTGACTACAAGAAACCCAGCATATTTTTGTCATAGAAATATGAACTGCGTACAAATCACTTTTAGTTTGAACTGATTG
The DNA here is from genome assembly GCF_023864275.1 of Schistocerca cancellata. Classification (NCBI taxonomy): domain Eukaryota; kingdom Metazoa; phylum Arthropoda; class Insecta; order Orthoptera; family Acrididae; genus Schistocerca; species Schistocerca cancellata. The sequence continues at coordinate 130,836,306 of NC_064635.1, forward strand.
TGTACAGTAGTAGTGTAACATTCTATGAACAACTATAGTTATCACTGAATTTTATTACAAGAATTACTTGATTGAAAATCAACTGTTAAATTTAAATGAATCTGTTTTCTTTTAACTTTTGCAGAACTCGTGGTAAGGAAGATAGGACCCCGCTGATCTTTAACGACTTGGGTCTATAAAGTTTCAGTCACAAACTTTACGCTTTGCGTAAACACATTCCGGTGTTGCAAAAAAGTTTATTACACTGGCATGACTATTACACAACTGTAAAATTACTGACTGGATCTGACATTGTGATGAGTTGCTTGTGACGTGATGTAGTGTTTATTATCAAATTCAGTATTGGCAATATGCTCTTCTCAATTAATGAGCACCTTGAATGAATTTGGGTCTCACAGTATTTCTCATTAATTCCAAAATCTTCTTGTGACCCTGTTGCTGTGCCCACATAGATGCTCCCTAAGTTATATTTCGCCTTGCCACATACAACACCATTTCCAGCACAATCTCCATATAGCATTTGTGAGTCAATGCACATCTGTACCACACCACAGATGCTTTGCAGCTCAACTCTGCTCTCATTTGTACGACTGCAAGGTCTCGCCAACGGTGTTACTTTTACATGAAATCGATTCTCTGTGTGTCATATAGTATATATGTCCCTGACATTGTCATTGTGTTTACTACAATGATTTGATGTAATTATTTCTTACTTATTCTGTTAGCTTACATTACATTTTCATAAGTACTAACTACTGACAAAATTCATAAATACATGTAGTTACAAAAAGTGGAAAAGTGGTTTTACACTTGTGAAATTAAGTGGCTGAAAAATATTTGTGACACTGGGTTGCAGTGTTACAAAGTGACTTGCCTTCGATGTAACATGGCAAAGTACCATATGGCTTTTGGGTAACTCCTGATGAAAACAGTAGAGGTAGTAGAAGCAGCTTGAGAGTATATATACTGATCAGCCAGAACATTATGGCCATGGACATAGTATTGATATAAACCTGTCCAGGAGATAGCAGTGTCGCCTGGTGAGGAAAGACTCCTATCAGACACATGGACAGTGTATGTAGTATCAGTGAGTGTGCTGTTTGTTCATAAAATGGGAAAAACTCAGATCTGAGTGTGACTGAGGGCAGATTGTGATGGCCTGGAGGCTTGGCATGAGCATTTTGGAAACCACACAACTTGTCTAGTGTTCTAGAACAGGGCAGGTGGCGAACTATGGTGGAACTATCATCACACTTTAATGCTGGGCAGAGTAGAATTGAGCCTGAACATACATTGCACCGACCACTACTAACGATGTGCCTCCACAGCCAATGGCCAGTGCATGTGCGAAAGTTGACAATTGCAACTATGACTGAAATGAGCATGACAGTCGGCACTGGACGTTCGGGTAGTGGCAGAGCATTGCATAGTCTCATGAATCCTGATACTTTCTTTATCGTGCCAGTGATAGGGCATGAATCCATCATCTTCCAGGAGAACAGCTCCTTGACACCTGTACTGCAGGACAGAAACAAGTTGGCAGCAGCTCCATTGTGCTCTGGGGAACGTTCACAAGGGCATCCATGAGTCCAGTGGAGCTCATGCAAGGCACCATGACGGCCAAGGAATATCGAATATCGTACACTGGTTGCTGGGCTTTTACACCCCTTCATGATGATCATGTTTCCTGGCAGCAGTGGCATTTTTCAACAAGGTAATACACCATGTCCCAAGGCCAGGAGTGTGATGGGAGTGGTTAGAGGAACACCGTGGCAAGTTCCATTTGATTTGGTGGTCCCCCAGCTCACCAGATCTGAAGCTGATCAAACACGTCTGGGATGTGGTTGAATGTGGCTTCAGAGCTAATCACCCCCCTCCCCACAGTATATGGGAATTAGGTGACTTGTGTGTGCAGGTGTGGTGCCAGCTCCCTTCAGTGACTTATCAAGGCCAAGACTCATTCCCATTGATATCCATGCCAAATTTGGACATACCAGCTATTAGGTAGGTGGTCATAATATTCTGGTTAATCATTGTATAAAGCTTACCGTATTTACTCGAATCTAAGCCGCACCTGAAAAATGAGATTCGAAATAAAGGAAAAAAAATTTCCCGAATCTAAGCCGCACCTGTAATTTTAGACCCGAAATTCAAGGGGAGAGAAAAGTTTTAGGCCGCACCTCCAAATCGAAACAAAGTTGGTCCATTGTAATATGAGACACAATTTAGGTTGAATGAATGACGATACAGCTACAGTAGTTTGGTTCGAGTCATAAGCATAGCAGTTAAGCTTTACCAGGTAGCCATTGCTGTGCGTCAGGCGCTCCGTCCGTATTTTGTCGGGTACCCTTCCTTTTTCACGTGCTTCGTCTGGTTTGAATCGATTGCTTAGTTTGCTTCGATCTGAAAATTGCCATTTTCTTTGTTACAGGTGTTTACGTCACTCTTAAGCTGAAAATGCATTACTGTACTGTGTCATGCATTGTTTGTCGCATTCTGATAGTGCGTGTTTACGACCTGTCGCAGCTCACGGCATGGCTTGTGCGCGCTACCACCACTAAAAAAAAAAAAGAGAGAAAGAGAGAGAGAGAGAGAGAGAGAGAGAGGAATCGTCTCATTAGCGAAACAATGGCAAGAGACTGCTATTTGTTGTTACACTGCTGCTTTCTTTGATAATGATCAGCAAGAACCAAATAATAGACTGCATATGATAGAACATGTTCTGAACGAGAGTTAGGTGAAAATTTTTCTTCGTTTGAAAATCTTTGCGGCCGCTTCTTTAGTACATCAAATTCTGCACAGAAGTTAGTCATCTTAGGTTTAAAAATCTAGTCAGTTGCCGTGCTTCATTTCTGACTGTATCACTATTAGGCAGAAGAATAATACGAATATAAACATGACACGATACGTATATTCTTCCGCGTTTGCTGTTGTCTCACTCTAGTTTCGTAGTTTATTAGGCAGACAGGATTTAAATGAGATAGCAGCAAACATGAAAAATATGTGGCAAAATGTTTATATTCGTATTATTCTTATGGTGAAGAGAATACTGCATGTGATTTACATTTCATCAGGTTCCTATTAGCAACCATCTCTTATCACAGGTAGGAAAAAATTGAGAACGTAGAGTTGACCATATTGACAAACATCCCAAACAGTCTTGCCAGTCGGATTTTCATAGTACATTGAAATTCTGCTACATTCAAAGATGAACAATACGGAAATACGGAATTTGTATTTACTTCGTTGGATAATGTATGAAAATGCAGTGGTCAAAACTCGGGGCAGAGAAAAAAAAGCTCGTCTTGCACCCTTCTTCTTCTTCTTCTTCTTCTTTTTTTTTTTTTTTACTGGCGCAAAGGTTTTGGCGCCAGTATTTATCTTTGTGTCTACAAAGCTTGCCTGTGTAGCGCTACATATATTCGATGGCAGAAGTTAGTTGTGGCGGCACCTACCAACATTTTTCAGAACCTCTGCTTGCTTTGCACTTGATTCTAAGCTGCAGCCGGTTTTTTTGGATTACAAAAAGCGAAAAAAAAGTGCGGCTTAGATTCGAGTAAATACGGTATGTGGCAAGACATCAGTGAAGGTTGCCCATTAAACTTATCTTCGAAAACTATTATTTCCCAGTGTGGAAAGAGGGATAAACTACGGAAGCTTATATGGAAGTGGGAGGTCACTCAGACGCCAGGATGAGAGAGATCCATGCATTCAGAGTCTCCACACACACATTACAACATAATCCATTGACAGAAATAAGCTCTGCATTCAGAATCATTCGGCCACCACACTTCGTGCACACACTGTTTGCAGTGACAGTACAGTTGCTGCTCCATCAGTACTCACCCAACTGTAAACTTGAAGTGTGTATTTGGTGGACAAATTGTATTTTGTGGACAAATTGACAGAAGTGTATTACTGAACTTTTCATGTATTCTTCAAATTCTACTGCAGGAACAATTGTTGATGTTTGGGGTCTCAATACTAAAAATTGCTGCAATGTACACCAAATGTTTGTCTGCAATTTCCCTTACAAGTAATGCTCCTCTTTGAGCAATACATGTGAACTATAAAAAGTTACATTCTCCACCAAGGACCAAGCAGACAAATTCGTGTTGTTGTTGAGGTAGTTCTAGTGACATCAATGTGACAGGCAGTTTTTTGTTGCAAAACTAGGGAGACCAACATTTGATCATGGTTTTAAGATAGATGACAAACATCTGACCTTGATTTTAAGGGAGGTTTAAGGGAGAGATACAGATGCAGTAAATTTCAACTGCACAACTATGTCACATTTTCGTGGAATGGATGACAATGTAGATACAAACATTTAGAAAAAAACTGGCATAGTTTGCTTCCTTTTAGTCTTTTATGTTACATGTGTTGTGTAAGTCAATTGACAAATAAATAATGTAACAAGTGTGTTTAAATATAAATGTCTCTACAATCGACTTTCACAAGTCACTGTTATATACTATAGCAGCTGATTGGATGAGGCAAGTGATTTGTTGGTTGCCAGTACTGACAAAGATTATTTCCCTTCTCACAACTTCTGTAGATGTATAGGCTAAGTCATTTTGACTCTGCTCCTCGCATTAACTTGATCCAAACCATCTCTACATAGACTAGTATACAAAAGCTTTTCAAAATCTGAAGGCAGGAAACCTGAACAATCAATAAGACTTCACGAGACTAATATTTATAAGAGTGATCACTGATGAAATATATGGGAGAGACAGGTGGACAATAAGGGAGTCAGGGGGATTAAAAAGTTGCTATAATACGGGAGATCCTGGGAAATATGAGTGAGTTCAGCACCCTACGTGAAACATAAGCAGTTTACAAATGTGTACCATGTACATATTGCTCATTCAGGACATTGTATCACCTGAAGTATTTTTATCCAACTATTCTCAGTGTACTGAGTTAGTATCCAGTAGTGTCTGTATGATTTTGCTGCTAAAGATTTTATGGAACCCTGAATGAAAAATGTGCATTTTCTTTCCCACCATCCCTTCAATGAACAATGGGTATTGGTGAAACAAGGTGGCTTGTATCCCTCAACAATACAGATAAGTGGACCTTAGTTGTGACCACTAAGGAGAGGTATTTGTGGGAGAGCTGAGACGAACCTGTGATTCCTGAGGAGGAGGAGGAGGAGGAGTAGCAGCCTTTCCATTAGTTGCATGGGCAGCAGTCTGGATGACTGACTCAGCTTGCCTTGTAACATTAGTCAACATGGCCTTGAAGTGGTGGCTTCTGCAAATGGTTGAAAGCAAGGGGAAACTAAGCCATTATTGTTTTGCTAAGGGCATGCAGCTCATATTCTAAGGCTTAATAATGACAACATCCTTCTATGTAAAATATTCTGGAGGATCGGCCGGAGTGGCAGAGCAGTTCTAGGCACTACAGTCTGGAACTGCGCAACCGCTACGGTCGCAGGTTCGAATCCTGCCTCGGGCATGGATGTGTATGATGTCCTTAGGTTAGTTAGGTTTAAGTAGTTCTAAGTTCTAGGGGACTGGTGACCTTAGAATTTAAGTCCCATAGTGCTCAGAGCCATTTGAATTTATTCTGGAGGTAAAATGGTCCTCCCATTTGAATCTCTGGGAGGGGACTATTCGGTAGGATGCGATCATCAGGGAAACAAAAACAGATTATCTACATGTCAGAGCACTGAACATTAGATCCCTTAATTGGGTAGGTAGGTTAGAAAATTTATGGATAGCTTGAAGTAGTGGGAATTAGTGAATGCAGTGGCAACAAGAACAGGACTTCTGACCAGGTTGGTACAGATTTATCAACACAGAAGCAAACACAGATCATTCAGGTGTGGATCTAGTAATGAATAAGAGAATAAAAATGTGGGTAACTTACTATGAACAGTATAATGAATACATTGTAAGGCATGTAGCTAACACCCACCACAGTAGTCCATGTTTGTATGCAAACTAGCTTTCAGATGATGATTGTATTGATAGACTGGATGATGTGGTGAAAGAAATTATTCAAACAATTTGGACAGATGAAAATTTAGTTGTGATGAGGGACTGGAATTTGATAGTAGAATGTGGATTAGGGTAAGGAAATGAAAGAGGAAACCGTATTGGAGAATTTTGCACATAGCATAATTTAATCTTTGCAAAAACTTGGTCAGTGAATCATGTAAGGATGTTATATATGTGGAAGATACCTGGAGACACTGGAATGTTTCAGGTAAATCATATAATGGTAATACAGAAACCAGATTTTTAACTGCAGGACATAACCAGGCGCAGATGATCACTCGGACCATAATTTATTGGTTATGAACTGAATGTTAAAACTAAAGGAATTACAGAAAGGTAGGAATGTAAGGAAATAGGACATGGATAAGTTGAAAGAGCCAGAGGTTGCTGAGATTGTCATAGGGACCACACTGGGCTGAATCAGGGGAAAGGAATGCAATCTACCTCTCCATGCTTACTCTACAATTCACAATTAAGTGCCTGACAGAGGGTTCATTGAACTACCTTAAAGCTCTCATACAGTGTGCAGCAAGAACAAACACATCTTTACGTGTAAGCTCTTGTTTCTCTTATTTTCCTATGATGATCATTTATCCCTTTGTAGGTGGGTGCCAACAAAATATTTTTACAACCTGAGGATAAGTTGTTGATTGAAATTTCGTGAGAAGATCCTGCACAATAAAAAACACCTTTGTTTTGATGATTGCCACCATGATTCGCGTGTCATATCCATGACACCATCTCTCCTATTTCGTGATAAAACAAAATGAGCTGTCCTTCTTTGGACTTCTTCGATGTCCTGTATCAGTCCTATCTGATGTGGATTCCACATCACAGGCATGAGTACAGTATACAGGTTCAAATGGATGTAGATTCCAATAGTTATTCAGAGACGAAGAGGCTTGCACAGGATGTAGCTGCATCAAAACTGTCTTCAGATTGAAGAAAACTATGACAACAATGTACAAAAATTGATTGATAGAAGTTGATGTGCCTGTTGATTGCCGTGCAAGGTTATTATTGAAGCATTGCTTTTGTACCAGATTTGTTTTGCTAATTTTGCTTCCACTCAGCACAAAGGTACTCAAAGTTAAACAAAACTGTGTGATAGGTATGGATAGCTGAAAGCCTGTGAGCATGATAAGGAGTTAGTTTTTTCAGTGTTTTTATGTTATTTTTACAGTGGTGGAATTATGTTTAAACCAGAATAATAATGTAGAATATTTCTGTCTCTTTTCATTCATATTCTCCATTGTGATGCTATGCCCTGTTCCTTAATTGGTTAATTAAGTTTTTAAAAACTCAAATAGGAAGTTTAATAAATAAGAAAATTCACTCTCATTCAGAATAACTGGGAATTAAATCCACATTCTATAATCATGACTGCAGTATTCTTTGTTTATTAATAATGACAGTTGAATGCTGGTGTGAATACTCCAATGAGCGCCCCCCTTCCCCTCTTTCTCCTTCTTGTGTACGTGGATAATGATCATTAAACAATTGTAAACATCAGTCATGGTTTTAGCAAACAGTATTTGTGTGGGTTTGACATTGCACCTTGTTCCACTCGAATATTAATTATTTTCTTCTCTATAATAAACTATCACTGAATTGTCCTTCATGCTTAATGTTAATGCAAGATTTGATTTTTTTTTTTTTTTTGTTTTGCATAGCATGAACTAAAGAACCACATGTGATATCTCAACTTGGCTGTTCTAACGTTCATGTCTAACATTTTGCTCCACAAACTCATGTTTCTTGTGAATGTTAAACACACAAGCAGTTCAGTTACCAATGTTGTATAGTTTCAGATTTTTTTAAAAAACAAGAACAGTTTCTCTCTTCACACACTGGTTCAAAGACATAAATTTATACGAATCATGGAATGACTTAAGACAAGCATTCACTGAATGGTGGAGTTGTTGTATAGTTAGTTGGCACACGCAAAAGATATTGAACATGTACCTGAGCTTTCAAGCATATGTCCTTCGAACGAGACATAGAATGAAAATGATAGCTGGGGAGGGGGTTTGTCTAAGGGAGGGGTTTGCATGCAAGTGCCATTTCAGAACTTAGCTATGGCACTAGATTTTGTTTGTCTTGGATCCACTACTCAACGTCTCACTATATGAGAAGTGGCTGTCTTTGTTCAGTCCATTGTTATTTGTATTCTATCTAAGAGTTTTGTTTATTATATTAAATTTGTAATATTGTCTTTGGAGTTTCAGAACGTTGCGTTTATTTTGAAATGTTTCTGTGACACATTTGTTTGATTTTGTATTCCTTTGTGTTTTCCCTTCTCATTTTTCTTTCTCTGTTATAAAATATTGTGAACTGCAGTATGTCATTGTTTGAATGGGTAAACGTCACTGAAGCTATTGCATTTCAGGCATCAGTAAAATCAAATGGCTTAAGTACAGAATACATAACGTCCTGACTGTGGTGGTTTCTATAAGTGATTTTGATTTCAAGCATCATTGACCTTGAATTACTTAGAACAGAAGAGACATAAAAAAAGTGTGTGAGATTTAACTTTGTAAGCTTTCAGCACTGCATTTTTCATTTACCTGGCTTACCCAAATAAAATACTTAAGTTCTTTGAAATTACCATGCATAAACTTCAATATATCCAGGGCTTGGACTGAAATACTGTATTCCTTTTACTAAGACCTTTTATTTATCACTTTTATGTAAATCTGTGTTCATTCTTATGATTTGGTATATCAAAAGAAATATTTAACAGATCATTTCTCCGCTTGACTTTCCAACAAGCTGCATGATATCAGTAATGCTTCTATTGACTTATAAAGTAGTGAAAAAGGTTGGCAGCACTTGAAACAATTGTTAACATTGCAATTACATGAATGCTTGCAGTGTCATGTCTGATATTTTTACAGGTGTTAAGGTAAGCACTATCGTGCTGATAGGGAAGTTGTCTTTCGAGTTTCACTAGAATTGTGTGCACCATCTTCATGTTACTGCTGTGCTTTAAAATTGCAGTTAGAAACATGTAAAATCCAATTGAAAGTAATTTACGTTTGTCAGTGAGCATAGTGTGGTGTTTGCACCATCAGTACACCGATGGGGGCCTGGCATTGTTGGCCCCCACTCTGTTGGCAATCCCGTTATCAAAGAGCCACTGCAATATGAAGATTAGTTTAATATTCAGCTTTGTATGCCTTATGATGTCCAATGAAGGTAATCAAAAGTGATACAAGAGGGGCTGAATGTAGAGATCTATACTAGAAGTGGATTTTAATCAAACAATACAACATCCAGGATGGAATGTAACAATATTGTGAGAAGGGAAGTTGCTACTCACCATATAGTGGAGTCGCAGATAGGCACAACAAAATGACAGTGAAGTGTTGCAGGTTAGAGTGAGGGCAGGGGAGAGGTGGGGGGGGGGGGGGCAGGGGGAGTAGCAGAAAAGAACAGAAATAAAAAGACTGGGTGTGGTGGTGGAATAACGGCCGAGTAATGCTGGGATGGGAATAGGGAAGGTCCTGGATGGGTGAGGACAGTAACGAAGAGAGAGTGTGTGTGTGTGTGTGTGTGTGTGTGTGTGTGTGTGTGTGTGTGTGTGTGTGTGCGCCCGCGCGCGCGCTTGATTGTGCGTGCAACCTCAAAATGACTTGTTGCTGAGTGAGGTATTTTGCTAATCGATGAAGAAATATTTTGTTGATGACTCATACATCATAAATTTGAAGATATTTTCTGGATAAGAAACTTTCACCTGTTTCAAGAAAGTAAATTGCTGTATTCTGGTCCTGATGAAAATTAAGAACAATTTATTTATGTACTTAGAGATCCAGTTGTACTACACTACAGGCCATTAAAATTGCTGTACCACGAAGATGGCATGCTACAGACGTGAAATTTAACCGACAGAAGAAGATGCTGTGATATGCAAATTATTAGCTTTTCAGAGCATTCACACAAGGTTGGTGCCGGTGGACACCTACAATGTGCTGACGTGAGGAAAGTTTCCAACCGGTTTCTCATACATAAACAGCAGTTGACCAACGTTGCCTGGTGAAACATTGTTGTGATGCCTCGTGTAAGGAGGAGAAATGCGTACCATCACGTTTCCGACTTTGATAAAGGTAAAATTGTAGCCTATCACGATTGCGGTTTATCGTATCGCAACATTGCTGCTCGCGTTGGTAGAGATCCAATGACTGTTAGCAGAATATGGAGTCAGTGGGTTCAGGAGGGTAATACGAAATGGCGTGCTGGATCCCAATGGTCTTGTATCACTAGCAGTTGAGATGACAGGCATCTTATCCACATGGCTGTAACAGATCATTCAGCCACGTCTCAATCCCTGAGTCAACAGATGGGGACGTTTGCAAGACGACAACCATCTGCACGAACAGTTCGACGAAGTTTGCAGCAGCATGCACTATCAGCTCAGAGACCATGGCTGTGGTTACCCTTGACGCTGCATCTCGGGCAGGAGTGCCTGCGATGGTGTACTCAGCGACGAACATGGGTGCACAAATGGCAAAATGTCATTTTTTCGGATGAATCCAGATTCTGTTTACAGCAACGTGATGGTCACATCCATATTTGGCGACATCGCGGTGAACGCATATTGGAAGTGTGTATTCGTCATTGCCATACTGGCGTATCACCCTGCGTGATGGTATGGGGTGCCAGTGGTTACACATCTCGGTCACCTCTTGGTCGCATTGACAGCACTTTGAACAGTGGATGTTACATTTCAGATGTCTTATGACCCGTGGCTCTACGCTTCCTTCGATACCTGCAAAACCCTACATTTTAGCAGAGTAATGCACGACCCCATGTTGCAGGTCCTGTACGGGCCTTTCTGGATACACAAAATGTTCAACTGCTGTCCTGACCAGCACATTCTCCAGATCTCTCACCAATTGAAAATGTCTGGTCGATGGTGGCCGAGCAACTGGCTCAACACAATACGCCAGTCACTACTCTTGATGAACTGTGGTATCGTGTTGAAGCTGCATGGGCAGCTGTACCTGTACACGCCACCCAAGCTCTGTTTGACTCAATGCCTAGGCGTATCAAGGCCGTTATTATGGCCAGAGGTGGTTGTTCTGGGTACTGATTTCTCAGGATCTACGCACCCAAACTGTAATGACATGTCATTTCTAGTATAATATATTTGTCCAATGAATACCTGTTTATCATCTGCATTTCTTCTTGGTGTAGCAATTTTAATAGCCAGTAGTGTAATTCATATATGGATTTAATATATATATATTCAAAAAGAAAGATGATGAGACTTACCAAACAAAAGCGCTGGCAGGTCGATAGACACACAAACAAACACAAACATACACACAAAAATCTAGCTTTCGCAACCAACGGTTGCCTCGTCAGGAAAGAGGGAAGGAGAAGGGAAGACAAAAGGATATGGGTTTTAAGGGAGAGGGTAAGGAGTCATTCCAATCCCGGGAGCGGAAAGACTTACCTTAGGGGGAAAAAAGGACAGGTATACACTCGCGCACACACACACACATATCCATCCGCATATACACAGACACAAGCAGACATTTGTAAAGGCGTCTGCTTGTGTCTGTGTATATGCGGATGGATATGTGTGTGTGTGTGCGAGTGTATACCTGTCCTTTTTTCCCCCTAAGGTAAGTCTTTCCGCTCCCGGGACTGGAATGACTCCTTACCCTCTCCCTTAAAACCCATATCCTTTTGTCTTCCCTTCTTCTTCCCTCTTTCCTGACGAGGCAACCGTTGGTTGCGAAAGCTAGATTTTTGTGTGTATGTTTGTGTTTGTTTGTGTGTCTATCGACCTGCCAGCACTTTTGTTTGGTAAGTCTCATCATCTTTCTTTTTGAATATATTTTTTCCACGTGGAATGTTTCCCTCTATTATATATTACATTCTTTTTGTAGAAGTCAGACTTTCAGGTGATTTTTTGCCCCATGGAGACTGGGGAAGTATAATCTTGTAGGTAAAGTTGTGTTTAACAGCTCAGCTGTAGTGGGAAGTGAAAAGAGATAAAAGGCAGATAAAACAGAGATGAACATTCTTTTTTCGTATGGAGCAAATTACCTGTTAGGAGAATGCCAATGTGTCTTAAAAATACATGAAAAGTTGCAGTATTTAGTAACAAAATATGAATTTATTTAAACTTTCCCAATGTGGGCTTTCAATTTATTTCCTCTCTGACTCCTACTAAATGGTGAATCCACCCAGCTCTTTCTTTTCTGATGCTTGTTGAGGGAATGTGTACTGTAGTACACTTGTGCATTGCCATTGAATGTTTGACAGGCACTGGCTTTGAAATTTACAAGTTATCTGATTTTAAAATGATTTCCAAATTGAATAATTTTTGGATGTGATTTAAGTATGGTTCAAACTAGAGAATTTCCTTGTATGCATCTTTAATCTTGTCTGTGGCTGTACCTTTTTACCTAACTATAGTGACATTTTGTGGTATTATTTGACCTTTTGTGTGTAAATTTGGTAACTGGATGCTGAACGCCCTCGTGGTATTCATTATAGTTTGTCCTGTAATCATATGCACAAGAAAACAGAGTTGGGTGAAAACATTCAAATGCTGCAAATTGTAACAACACTCAATGTAACTCATGACATTGAATACTTATTTCGATGACGTTTCTATTTGGATAACTTTCTTAGATATTGTTTGGGATCGTAAAAGACCTCAGTAAATAAAGGTAAGGTTTTAATTGATTATTATTCTGAGGGAGGTACTGGCATCAGCTGCCATTGAGTATTGAATCAATTCTGTGACAAAAGTTGTAAATTTGTGCCAGACCGGGACTCGAACCCAGATTTCCTGCTTTATGCAAATGGTCACCTTAACCGCTTCAGCTATCCAAGCACACTTTGTGTCTGACCCAAATTCTCAGCCTACCGCACACTACTAAGTAGTATCCCTGTTCATGTACCTGATTTGCATGCAGCATTTCCTGTATTCCCCTCAAGAGGTTCGGATATTATCATACGTCTGCGTTGAGGATACCACAGCAGTCAAGCTTACAGGTATACTGCATATGTGTGGTGTCTGTTCTGTTAGACATGTCCAACTAAACAGACACCACACCTATATAGTATTAAATAGATTAATTTTACAGCTGCGGGTGTGATGTCATAAATTGCAGATACAGGCTTGAGAGATCTTCTATTGTATTGCATCATGAAATTTAGTGTTCTGGTTTATTTATCTGCATTGTTTCAGCCTTTTGCCATCAAGAGTGATTTGCTTAGTAAACCATCCAACCCAGTACCTGTTGATTTTCTTGCTTTGTCTGATTCTCGTTGCTTCCTTGATCTCTGTTTTGATCTTTATATCAGTTCAGATTTTAACCTGCAGTTGGACCTGTACTGCATTGCTGTTGGAGTTTCCCCCCATACCCCCATCACTTTCCAATACTTGCAGGCTTCTTTCATCCAATTGTTCTCTGTTAAGCATGTCACATTCCACATCTTTTGGGTCAACATGTTGTTGTCCTTCCTCTTACTCCCAGCTAATCTCAATCTTCTCTTCTATATCATGCTTGGAATTGATTCTACACTCTCGTGCATCTCCTCACTTTGTCTGTGTTTCCAGACATCACTTTGTTTATTCGCCACAAATGTTTCTCAGAATCATAATAAAATTCTCCTCCTCCAGCCAGATTGTGGAGGGAGGTGTGGTGTCTCAGTGGTAGAGAACTGTAGAAATTTCCACTAGAATGAAGCTGAACTTAATCCAGATAGCACCTGTGGTGGAGTTGCTATGCTTCTTTTAGATATTGAATTGAGAAATAACTGTTGTGGTACTTGGTATTGAACTGATAATCATTTGACAAAATAAGTTTGTCTACTAAAGCAAATATTTCTTTTTATCCATAGCATAAACAAGGAGTGCCAGGTTGTGCAATGGTATCAAAACGTTGCTTACTCTTAAGCTTCATCAAAACACTGCAGGATGTTTTTAGTTCTCGAGGCCTCTTCTATATTGTTCCTGGTGCATCAAAGGACCTGCTCATTGCATAGACTTTGTGCATCCCTCGTGAGAGTGTCAGGAAGATTTCGACTCGGAGGATAGCACTGCCTTAATCATTTCATCCAAGCCATTGCTGTCTTAGCACATTAAATAAAGTCTTGACCACTAGCACCCCACATCATTTCTCATACCATTATTCAGTCACTGTGCTACTTAACAATCTGGCTGCCAGCCTGTCACCACCTCTGTAGTCTCTTACTGTTTATGCATCCACCAACATAGTCCAACAGCCACAGTTGCCAAACGCATACCCTTTGTTATGTTTGAGTATTTAACTACCATTTTGGACTCAGCTGTACAGTTCATTATAGCGGTGTAGATTGCATGTCGAGCATCCCACTCTGTGATCACGTTGTGTGGCCGACCACCCATTTGTCACTGTGCACAACACCCATCTATCCATTGCTTCCCTCGTGCATCACTGTCTTTGGTGTTCCGACCTAATAGTGTTCCAAAGTTCACTGTTCAGTTATTTCTGTAATTGCATTCTTCCAATAAATTTCACAGTTTGTGATGAAGGTTTTCACGAACAGTGAACTCAATGTTAAATAAGCCATGCCTTGAACTGGCATTTGTTGAGTGAGCACATTCATGTATGATTGTCCAAAGCCTAGCACACTGAAATGGCTGTAGTCCATAAAAAGTATTAATCTGCTGCCATGCAGAATTCTGTTTGGGGTCAGCACAGAGGATTTTACCAAGCTTTAACAAACCCCCAATCACGGTGTGCCTGTAACTTACAGATCATTACACTGATTTGACAAAAGTCGTGGGACAGTGATCTGCACACATACAGGTGGCAGTAGTATCACTTATACAAGGTGTAAAAGAGCATTGTGTTGGTGGAGCTGTCATTTGTACTTAGGTGATTCACAAAGAACAGTTTCCAGCAAGTTTATAGCCACACAAAGGGAATTAACTGACTTTGAACATGGAATGGTAGTTGGAGTTATGCGTGGGACATTTCATTTTTGAAATCATTAGGGAATTCAATATTCTGAGATCCACCATGTCAAGAATGTGCTGAGAATACCAATTTCAGGCATTACCTCTCACTACGGACAACGCAGTGGCTGATGGCCGTCAATTAACGACTGAGAGCAGCGGCGTTTGCATAGAGTTGTTGGTGCTAATAGGCAAACAATTCTGCGTGAAATGATCATGGAAATTAATGTGGGATGTATGACAAACATATCCATTTTGATAGTGTGGTGAAATCTGCTTTGCACTGACTGGAAATTGTTATTTGTGGACTTATGTTCCCCAACAACGGTGGAATTTTTGTGGATGATAATGCGCCATTTCTCTGGGCCTCAACTGTCTGCAATTGATTTGAAGAATATTCTGGGCAATTTAGGTGAATTATTTGGCCATCCAGATCACCCAACGTGAATGCCAGTGTACATTTGTGGGATATTATTGAGATGTCAGTTCATGCACAAAATCCTGCACTGGCAATGCTTTCGCAATTAAGGATGGCTTTAGAGGCATGGCTCAGTATTTCTGCAGGGGACTTCCAATGACTTGTTGAGTCCATACCACGTCGAGTTGCTGCATTATGCCAGCCAAAAGCCACACTATACGATATTATGTAATACCCCATGACTTTTATCACTTCAGTGTACTTTCTGTTACTAACAGCGTGTTACAGCAAATGCCACTCCACCTTGTTTGTGGTTTTATATTGTATAGTGTTTGTGTTTCTTATGCGGACACTGTCCTTTTATGGTGTATTTCAATTCAGCAGCCAGTAAAGAAATTGGTTGTATTAAAGCTTTGTAATGCTTGATGTCATGAAGCACAAATCATATGATCCTTGTGTTTAATCCCTACTCAATGATTATAGTACTGAATAACATTACAGAGCTGCCTTAGGCCTGCCAATTTCATTTAAAATTGTTAGTCAATCCCTACTGTCCTCAAGGTGGGTAGCAAAGTTTGTAGTAAATACTTACAGATTTCCCCAAAGAAGTCCCACTGCATGATTTTTCTTCACCCATTTTCAAAAAGTATCTATAAAAAGCAAGGGAATAATGTTGGTATGGTAATTTGTGCTACATGGGTTATTCTTTAGTAGATTTCCTTCAATTTAGTAGATTGTAAGTATTTAAATAAATTATTTGTCTGGAATCAAATTAAAGCATTGTCATAAGAGGAAAGTGTTTTTGTTAAATCAGTTCTTTTTTTACATTGCTTGTTATCTGTCAGTTCACTTTTGTACCACCTCTGTCAACATCTTTCAGGCTGATAAACTTTTTAAAAAATATTTACTTTACAAAGAAAAGTTACTATTTCCTAAAATATCAAGTACATTCTCACATGTGAGTTCCAGTATTTGAAATATTTGTGTGTTACATTTTTCACTTCTAATAAATGAAGTTCAACCATTAAATGCATAAATATTGTAGTGCAGTCCAGTTACAGTATCACAACAGTGAACCAGAAACTAAGGATCCATGTGAAAGACAAGGCAGTAACTGATCTTTAATACAGATCAAATAATACATTTTTTCCTTAACAATTAAAGAACAATATGTAATGATATTGCAGTCACCCAAAGTTGACACGCTTGGAACTGCAGACTCACACCACATGTTCATAAAATGACCAGCTCTACAGGCAGACTATGACTTGCACTGGATGGACTTGACTCGGTCTTGTCATTCAGTGAACTATTTTGAAATATAGAAAGCACATGTCAAGAAATCCATTCTTATGCTTTAACAACTAGTACTCATACAAAAGATACATTCTTCTCTTTCATTACCATACGTTACAGATGCAGTAGAAATAAGAGTGCAGTAGTTTGCTTTTGTGACACTACAATATATAGTCCAAATCAGCACATATTTATACCAATACTTGAATAATTATTTACATAGGGTTATTTTGTATGATTTACACTAATCTGATATTATCATAATATAATTAAAATACATTTGATTGTATGTGTCAGCAATTCATATGCCCTTTTTAAATATTAATGATTTCGATCCTACTGTTTTGTAGCATAATTGACACAGTATTTATTACTATGCTGTTATGTAAATAGTGAAATCTTTGAATTAAATTCACTTCATAATTACTGCATATTAAGTAAAATCAAATTTCAAGAAAGTTAGTGCTATAACTTAGTACAGGTCAATGTTTCAGCAAAAGTTTGTTAGTTGATTAGACATTTTTAGAGCACATGATACTATTAAATTTTAAATATCGAGCTCCTCATCAATATTAACTATTCCATAGAAATAAGCATAACATAAATTAATGTTGGAGCAATAAGAATTTGTAAAAATATCCTGTTAAGAATTTTTGACATTTACTAAGTAATGGTAGTCTGAAAGTAAATTGCAACAAGAAATATACACTCTAGGAGTGCTGTCAGAGCTAGTGTGGATGCCCCACTTTCCTACATTCACACCCTGTGTGAACCAAAATAAGATATGAAAAGCCCATGTCATGGTTAGGGGCTCATCTGAAACTCGCTCAATGCTGAATCGCACCTTTTCTCATGGAGCTGGTGTGTTGGTTGCAAAGGAGACATTTATTTACATGTAGGAGGGGGAATTTATTATGGTTCTAATTTTTATAAACACAGTTGGAATAACTGGAACAATTATTCTGTATCTAATTATAGAAATGGCATTTATGAAATATGTTTTACATTGAAGTAAAATATCACTTTGAGGTGAGATGGTAATTAAAAATTTATCAGTAATTCCATACTTGGCAACAGATTTTTTTCAGTGGAACTGATTTTTCATATGTAATTTTATTTTATTGTTTATAATTGCTGCTGTATCTGTTTACATGTTTACACTTTATTTAGTGACTTTCCAGTGAATGAGCTTGATGTAACAGGGACCTTCCTGGTCAAACAGGAGGACACTGTTGCCACCTCTCTGGTCTCTTAGGTACATCTCCTTGGAGTTCAAACACGTTCATTTACAAAATTCTTTCTTACTGTTGTAATTTTCTCTAATATTAGTGAAAAAAGATGTGAAAAGACCTGAAGTCCCCTTGCCTTTTGTCACTGAGTTTTTTGCACTGTTTCTCCACTAAGTTGTACTATTTACAAAGTTACTTTCTTTTTTTGCCATCACCATCATCATCACATCACAACTGATTTGCACTCTGCATGTGTCATTTAATATTTCCTTTGTTCACATAAATAACTGCCAGCAATTGCTTTTTTTTAATTTCTCACAAAGGTGTTTTTTGGACATACTTCATAGAAATTTTTTGAACTTTTAATGTTAATATCATTGTGGTGAATTTTTTTGTGCTAGTCATATCATAAAACCAAATTAAAAAAACCTTATACATAAGGCTTTATAAAACAGTGGTTTTGGTACATTTTGCAGGAGATGAGGGCTTGTTTAATACATTTTTTAAACTGAGGTATTGTGTTTCTCCTATGAACTTTCATTTGATTGTTATTGTTTTGGCTGTTGGAAAAGATGTACTCTTTTTCTGTCATGAGTGCTGGTAGTTTCAATTCTTGATTCTGCAAAAATTAGCCTGTAAAATTAAAGAAAGGCCAAAGGCTGGAGAAATATACTGAAGCACCAAAGAAACTGGTATAGGCATGCATATTCAAATACAGAGATACGTAAACAGGCGGAATATGGCGCTGTGGTGGGCAATGCCTACATAAGACAGAAAGTGTGTGGCACAGTTGTTAAATTGGTTACTACTGCTACAATGGCAGGTTAACAAGATTTAAGTGAGTTTGAACATGGTGTTATAGTCGGCGCACGAGCAATGGGACACATCATCTCCGAGGTAGCAATGAAGTTGGGATTTTCCCATACACCCATTTCACAAGTGTACCATGAATATCATAAATCTGGTAAAACATCATATCTCCAGTATCACTGCAGCCAGAAAAAGATTCTGCGAGAATGGGACCGATGACGACTGAAGACAATCGTTCAACATGACAGAAGTGGGGCTCTTCCGCAAATTGCTGCAGATTCAAGTGTCAGCCCACGAACCATTCAGTGAAACATCATTGATATGGGCTTTTGGAGCCGAAGGCCCACTCATGTACCCCTGATGACTGCACAACTCAAAGCTTTACGCCTCGTCTGGGCCCATCAACATCGAGATTGGACTGTTGGTGACTGGAAACATCTTGCCTGGTCAGATGAGTCTCATTTTACATTGTATCGAGTGGATGGATGTGGACATGTACGGGTATGGAGACAGCCTCATGAATCCATGACCCTGTATGTCAGCAGGGAATTGTTCAAGCTGGTGGAAGCTCTGTAATGGTGTGGGGTATGTTCAGTTGGAGTGATATGAGACCCCTGATATGTCTAGATATGACTTTGACAGTGACATGCACATAAGATCCTGTTTGATCACCTGCATCCATTCATGTCCATTGTGCATTCCGGCAGACTACGGCTATTCCAGCAGTTCACTGTGACACCTCACGCATCCAAAATTGCTACAGAGTGGCTCTAGGAACATTCTTCTTAGTTTAAACACCTCTGCTGGCCACCAAATTCCCCAGACGTTAACATTATTGAGCATATCTGGGATGCCTTGCAATGTGCTGTCCAGAAGAGATCTCCACCCCCTCATACTCTTACAGATTTATAGACGTTATGTTGCGACACTTCTGCATGCACATGGAGGCACTACATAGTATTAGACGGGTGTACCAGTTTCTTTGGTTCTTCAGTGTAATTCAGCTATGTGCTGAGGATGAGCAGAGGTGAAAAAGTAGCTACAGTTTATGAATGTGAATTATTGTAAGAGGATTATGCAACTGAGTATCAGAATAACCAGAAAAAGAAATTTAAGGACAATGCAGAATATTGAGTAAAGGAATTGCTGTGTGTGTGCTCTCTGACTGTTGACTTTTTTCTGTTTAAAAGAGTTAAAACAATATAAATGATGGGGTTGCGCGATCTACACTGTATTAACATTTTGTATTCTGTATTTGGAAAAAAGTCTATCCATATCTTAAATGAAATGTTCAACATACTTCTGCATCCAATAGTGAGTTAACAGTGTGACTAAATTAATCGTGTATTTTATTGCTCTGATAAAATTATACACACATTCTTGACGCAATACAACATTTGTATTGTAATTGTAAGAAAAGGCAGTTTTTGCTTGTTCATTTATGAAGGAGAATTGAATTGTATTTTTAGCGTGAGCCCCTGCACCATATCCATATTTGAAGTCCCACTGTACACATGCATTTTTGTTTAACTTGTTAACTTTCTGGATACAGTACCCTTTTTCTGGAAACCAGTATTGAGGCATTTAATATTCAGGCCAGAAACAAGTACAGAAGACAGCGGTTGGATTGGATTAGATTAGATACACTTTAAGTGAAATGATCTTCACATATGTAGAATAAGGAAAAAGAGAAAATTTGAAACAAATATTTATTTCTTAGTAATAAAAAACTTGTCACAAAGCATATAAATGTATAATACAATGTGTTGCATTTGATATTTGTGGAACATGGTGAATGAAAGTGATACATTTGTCCCCTCTGTCTGTTTAACGCTCTGCCACAGTGCCATCATATATCAGGTATTTCAAGACCAAGAACACAAAATTAATTTAATTATAGCTCATGCAAAATAAATAAGGGCACTTCTTATAATGAAGGGAAGTAGAGTTCAGATTGAAAGTGTAACACCTTGATACGACTTCTATAAACCCCTCTGTGATCCATTCACAGCCACTTTAATTTAGCTGTCCTTCCTAAAAGTTTGTAACCTGCCACCCACTACATTGTGCTGATTCTCAATTTAAATGGTTTTCTTTATGATAGTTTGACATGGGTAATAGTTGGTTAACAGAGACAACAAATCTGACCGTGTTGTCGAAAATCAAAATGAGTCTCTTTTCTTTACGTATATTAAAATCATCAGTTGTTCACTGTAAAGAAAAGGGTTGCTTTTGAAAGCACAATAGTTCGTACTGTTTACTTTGTTTATTGAGTGCATTAAGTAAGACAATTCCTAACAACAGATAAGTATGTATATGCTCAGATTAACAGTTGAACTTAGATCCGCTTTCATGCTGAAGTTTGCCATTTCTGTATTGTTTTTTCATTTTAAACTATCACACTAACTGTTCACCGTAGCCTTAACACTTCTTGAATTAATAATGTAGCTCCAACAAGCAATACTGACTTAGAATGATGATACTAATTTGTTGACTGATTGCATGTGTAATTACACACAACCTCTGCAGATAAACTCTTTTAATCAGTTTGCCATCCATTTGACAGAGATTTTCCAAAATTATATTTTATCAACATCCACAAACTTCATATTTTTTGCTACAACTCAACTGGCATACAATTGTTCCACATGAAACCTCAATACCGGCCATCACCTCATGTAGGAGGTGCTTGAATGGTCTTCTGGCATTGTTGATCAAAAAAACCTCCAGGAGAATGCTTTCTGCCTAAAAAGGCATGCTCAGCACTGTATGTTCCAGAGAAGCAGTGGTGCATGTGACTGTCATACCACTATTGATAGTAATACCCCTTACAACTTACATTCCTAACCTTAATAATTATCATTGAGAGTAAAAAAAAAAAATTAAAAAAAAACACTAGTCATAATAACTCATACCTAGAAGTAGCCTGCAGTGGCTGCTTTTGCCTTTTAATATACAATTTGACTGGATCCACATTCGCGAAGACTCACATTCATGATGGGATTTACAGAAGACAATGTGTGAATGAATGATTGAATGAATGAATGAATGAACTGCCAAGGCGGCATGTGAGAGAGTGAAATATAGGTTCTCTCATCAGTAACATTCATCTTTTATGTAACTGCCAGTTAGAAGCCTGTTCCTCAGCCCATGGCTGTAACTGCATGCTATTGTTTCATTGTCATTTGTTAAAATTTTCAAAAGGCATTGAGAAACAGCTTTTAGGTATTTTTTAGAAAGTTATTTTGAACACGAAACTGTATGATTGATCTTTTATTGTAACTTGTTTTGACACACATTGATTATCTCTGTGGCATTAGAATATACGTTAGTGCATGAATATATTTACAGAATACATATGTATATGTATTTACTTCAATGATGACACATTAAATGTGTATCATGTAATTTTACGGTTCCACCGCGCGGTCTGAGGCACATTGCCACAGTTTGCGTGGCTCGCCCCATTGGAGGCTCGGGTCCTCCCTCGAGCGTGTGTGTGTGTGTGTGTGTGTGTGTGTGTGGTCCTTAGCTTAAGCTAGTTTAAGTTAGATTAAGTAGTGTGTAAGCCCAGGGAGCAATGACCTCAGCAGTTTGGTCCCGTAGGAACTTACCACAACCATTCCGTTTTGTGGTTCCATACACATTATAGCTAAGATTTCATGTGTTCCTCTGTTAAAGACCGAAATAAACATTACATAGTAATGAAAAAGACATTAAAGTAATAAATCTGCTGAAAAGGAGAGACCACGATCTGGAGGCAAACCTCTGTGTTGTTGACTGTTCTTGAATACAACCATACACATTGTTAGATGCCCACTTGGAGTGAATGGAATAAGAATATACAAATACTCATCTTGCATGCCCAAGACTGCTTGACAGTACATCACAGATGTATAATAGTTAAAGTATTATGAAGATGATCAATGTAGATTGAAACTGGTGGCAATAAAAGACCATTCATACAATTGCTCATTCAAAATGATGTTTTTACTGTGACACTTGTCCATGTAGTGTATGAAAGAAAGAAATATTACCAAAAACTGTAGATGCTTGTCACTGACACTGCTTGTATGGCAACAGTGCTCTTGATTCATGCAGCATGAAGCAAACTTATTTATTAATGGAGTTATGACTGACAATTCCTTACATTATTTATAGGTTTTTCTCGATTGAGGTGTAGAGCAAGGATGTTACAATCTGGGAAGAATCCAGAACAGGTGGATCTGGATCATTTCCTTTCTTTCTCTTACAGTCACAACTTTGCTTGATTGCATTTGTAATGAATTAAGCTTCAGTAGCGAAAAAAAGTTACAGAATGTTCAGAGGCTTTTGTGGATAATTAAATAATAAGGGAGAGGTGATTGTGCAGAGAAGATGCTAGACATTTCTTAATGTTCGTATGGTTGTTTTGTTATTGGAAATGGTAGCTACTAACTTTCCTTGCTTATTTCCTTTTAAATTTCCTAACAGTAAACTTTCTTAGGTAAATAATTACACATGACTAAAATTTCTAAAATGAGGGGTTACTTGCAAGAACTATATCAAATTTGTTTAACTCTTACTGATAAATTTTTGAAGTGCATATTTGTCAGCATACATAAGCTTATTATTCTGAAGTTTCTACCTCTCCATAAAAATGATTAACATTTGTTATGTGGAATACACTGATGGTTACATTTCTAATTCTAAGACATATATTTAAGAATATGTGTGAAGGACTGTCTTATAAATTTAACTTGTCATGACGAATATTTTGTTGAGTTATTATTTTTCCTGCTTTTTATATAGGATGTAATAACACTTAATTCCTCAATTAAGAAACTAAATATCCAGTATTTCATATGTTGGAAACTTTTATCTCTCAAATAAGTTGAAGATAATACATGGTGCTGAATTACTTTACTTCAAGTGCTTATTTCACTATGGGTACTGCATCTGAACATGATATCTCTTTTTGGAATCAGTGTTGCTTATTTTGTAACTCTTGCTGTTTTAGGAACTAGAGTGACATGCTTTTTTTCATTGGGAGTGTTATGTAGTAAATTGATGTCCATGTAGTTTCCTCATTTTTGTTTTGTGACCTTTTATAGAACTGTTATGATAGTTTTTGCACGCAATGTCTTACAAATAATTTGTGGTGTGAATTATGCCAGAGATCATGTGTCATTATTCACATGTAATAAAAGTGATGTTTTATAATCAATTCCATATTATTGTATTCTCAGTTTTCAAAATGTTTCATATTTTTAAAAAAATGTTTTCCAGATTCAATAGACTCAATGTTTCAGCCTTAATGATACGATTTGGAATAACTTTGTAGACTCACTGTTTCCAGTTAATTAATTCTGCCTTTAGTAATTTTACACACAACATTGCTATATTGGAGTTGGTTGGAAGCACACAATGAAGCAGTTGTATTTTCTATTTCAGTTTGGCTCCCCATTTCAAGCGAAGCAACATTATTCATCGAGAAAGCATGTTCTGAAAGTTCAGAAGCTGACAAAAAGGACACCGGACTGTGGCGAACCAGATGCCAAGCGGCCACGCCCAGAACGGAGACAGGTCTGTGCGCCTACATACTGGTAGGGAACAGCTGATACTTGCTAGGGAACAACTTGCAATTGCTGTGGAACATGCGACCAATGATTGTAAAAGGAAAACCTACATTGGAGCCTGTGCATGAATGTCTTGTATGCATTTGGCAATTCATGCGGTGTGGTATTTAATGAAGGTTGTAGTGGATCCAATTAGCGCAATATTCCATCTGGTACAACACCAAGCCTGCAAGACATCCTTTGAGTGCTTGCAACCATGGACAATCAGTTGGATGGCCCAAAGCTATTGTAGCCAAAGTAATTGGTATGCCTAAAAGTGTCATCTCATGGTTAGAAAAGGCCACTGAAGGTGGAAATGCTATTTGTAAGCAAACTGGTGATCATAGATGGATCACCATACTGCAAGAGAACCGATATATGCAATCCTAGTGACACCGAGGGACAGATATCTCATTGGGTTGTATTCTGGGAAACCTGTTAAATGCATCCCATTTCAACCACAGCATTGTCAAGAGATAGTTCATTAGTGTAGGGAGCATGTCGGGTGGGTTCAGCAACAGTGGTCCAGAGTGATGTTCGCCAATGACTGCCACTTCACCATCGCAAATGATTATGATCACATCTGTTCAGGGGTGCAGTAGGTCCTGACTTCCTGCTTATGAATGACAGTGTCTGCCCACACGGGATTAGTGAGGTGCTGGAAACACTAGAAAGGAATGTACGGAATAACCTGTTTACTGCGTGAACCTGAACACTATAGATCATGCCTGGGATGCTATTGGCAGACATGTTCCTCAGCGATCACCCCCTCCCCAGACTATACAAGAACTGAAAATTGCCTTGAGAGAGGAGTGGGACAATATCCCCCAAGGACTCCTCAACAGTTTGGTAACTAGCATGAATATCAGATGCAAAATGGGAATCACTGTTCAAGGAGGGCATATTCCTATCTGAGAGTCCCTTTATATTGAGTCTTATCTGGATCAAACAGGAACATTATGCATGACTATTATCACATTTTCTCATGTGGTGAAATCTATATAAATGTATCACTCCATCTCAATTACTTGTGCACTGTGTTTCATGTCCTTCATCAGTGTCTGTGATTATTCCTTCCCAACGAAGTCTCTGTTTCTTAGCAGTTGTCAAGCAGTGTACTAGTAGTATTGATTTGGCAATGTGTGTACTCCAATTAATAATAAGAGTGAATTTAGGATGAAATCAGCTGCAGTTTACAACCACAGTATTAGAAGTAACAATAATTTCCCTACAGACTATGCATACTGTTGTTTTATACTCTGGTGCAAAAATTTCATAGATTTTTACCAATGGACATCAGGCAAGAAATTGAAAATGCTCAGATTTTCAAAAATGAAGTAGAACAATACCTCACCAGTCATTCTTCATAAAATTTATCAAAATAATGGACTTAAAGTCACAGAGAATTTACATCCCTAACATTTATTCACATTACATAGATTTTTCACTTCATCAGTATACTGACAGCTGTTACTGTTCTTTATATGTGACATAAGAGTTTCCTTTGAAGGATTGGATAAAAACATCTCCTGAGCAGTGTAGGTATTTTTATGTCATAATATACAAGTTTGTTGTTTCTTTGGTTTATAGGCTGGTTTGAGACAGCTCTCCACAATAGCCTTTTCATCTCCATGTAACTACTGCAACCTACTTCCATTCGAACCTGCTTACTTTATTTGTACCTTGGTATCCCTCCTTCACTCTCCCATTACCAAATCAGCAATTCTTTGCTGCATCAGGATGTGTCCTGTCAACCTGTCCTGTCTTTGTCAGATTTAGCCAAAAATGTCTTTCTTCCCCCCCTGTTTAAATCTGTACATCTTCAATACCTAATGGATCTGCCCATCTAATTTTTAGCATTTCTTTTTGTCCACATTACACTACCATACAAGGGTACACAATTCCAGAAAATAGTTCCAAACACGTAAAATATATATTAGCCAGCGGAAAAATGCTCCTATCAGAGCACAGAAATGTGAATATGTTGCTGTTTATTTAAAAGTCTCTGACTGAAAAGTGGGGTACTTGCTGCGTCATTCTACCTTCCACAGCACCTTTAAAAAAGTTTCCAAAACTTTTGGCATTATCGTCTTTGATAGATATTTTACTTCACAATCCCTACTGGAAATTCTAGCAAGAAAAGGCATTGCAGGTTCAGGAACAATTATGAAATCTTGAGCACCACTGGAAGTACATCTCACACCAGATAAAATTTTAAGCAGGATGCGCAGGGCTCTCTGATGAGTTCGTAAGGCAAGACAATGTATTGTGTATGATAAAGTGGTATGACAAGAAATCCGTTTTGCTTGCATACCCAAAACTTGGACACTTTGTGAGAAAGTTTTGTCATGGCTGGCTCTCCCAAGGATCTCGATACTTCTGACCAAATGCCATCTACTCCAGGGATCGTGTTTTGACAGGTCTTTCAGTACTCTGTTAAATTCTTCACACCATATTGTATCTCCTATTTCGTCTTCACCTTTATACTCTTCTGTTACTCTAATATTGTCCGCAAGTTGTTTCCTTTGCATAAAACCTAATATACATAACTGGTGTTGGGTCACGCGGAAATT
This sequence comes from Schistocerca cancellata, assembly GCF_023864275.1. NCBI lineage: Eukaryota > Metazoa > Arthropoda > Insecta > Orthoptera > Acrididae > Schistocerca > Schistocerca cancellata. The sequence continues at coordinate 130,863,202 of NC_064635.1, forward strand.
GAATGTCTGCTGGAACAAATGGATCTTGATGGCTGATAGAGGACACTGTCACCGTGGCACTGCACACATCTAGTGAGTGCGCCACCGTCTCACATCGTGAATACACCAGCCAGGAACGTCCCTTGCGGCTGGTATAAATACTGCCATTTCTCGACCACTCTGTCAGTCGTGTACCCCATCTGACAGCATTCATTACTATCTCCACTATACTACTGACTGCTCGCTGGTGACTTCACTTGATATTGGTTTTCCACTCTGGTCTCGATTTGGATTGTGGCTCGTACTTGATCTGTCAACAGCATTGTTTCAAAAGTTTGTTGCACTTTATTGTAGCCCAGATTGCTGTTGCCTTGCTCTTGTTGTGTTGGGTCCACGTTCGTGTGCCCCGTTGCTCAGCTCTGGTGTGGGTTTGAGTCCCAACCCCAGACAGTCTTCCCCCCCTTGCGTGGTCATTGTTTCTCACCCTTTCTATGTCGTGTGCACTGGTATCCAGCAACTTGCGGATACAGCACCTTTGACCTTCCAGATTTTTTGTATTTTCTGCTTTCATCAATTAAATTAAATATTTCCTGAGTTATCCAAGGATTCTTACAAGGCCTTGTCTTTTACCTATTTCAAACTGTGCTGTCTTCAAGATTTCATGTCTCTTAAGTTACCCATTCATCTTTTGTTTCATTCCACTTCCCTGTTTGTCAGTCATTGCCTAAAGCTCCCTCCAAAATGCTCAACGATCTTTGGTTCTTTCAACTTGTCCATGTCCTGTCTCCTTAATTTCTTATGTTTCTGCAATCTTTCAGTTGATAACCAGTAAATTATAGTCAGACCACATCTGCCCTTGGATATTTTGCAGTTTAAAGTCTGGTTTCAAAATCTATCTTCCAGTCTCTCCCGGTTTCTTTTCTGTACTCAACCTTCATAGATGGTTCTCAGATAAAGAGCAATGATTCTACCATGTAGCTTCCTCTTTCATTCCTTGTCCCTGTAGATCTCCTCCTATTATTGAACTCCAGTCACCCATCATAATTAAATTTTCATGTCTCTGAACTGTCTGAGTAATTTCCTTTATTTCATCTTACAGCTTTCAAACTCTTCATCATCTACCAAGTAGACTACGTGGGTTACTGTGGTGGGTATTCGCTTCATTTTACCCATATCTGCAGTTTCTCATTTATTATTAGACCCACTCCCACATTACCTCTATTTGATCCTGTACTACTCACCTGACTAAAACTCTTGTTCTTCTTGCCACCACACTATATCTGACTTTCCCATTTAAATTATCTAACCTACATACTCAATTAAATATCTAAAATTCCCTGCTCTGACCCATAGGACCCCAGTTTTGTTTTTCCTCGTGACAATATCCTCATAAGTAGTCCCCTTCCATGGATCCAAATGATTGACTATTTTACCTCCGGAATATTTGATCTGAGTGTGTGGATGCCATCACTATTAAGCCATGCTTTAGAACTGCATGCCTTCAGGGAGGGAGACATGTAGTTTCCCCTGCTTTCAGCCATTTGCAGCGCAAGCACATCAAGGCCATATTAGGTAATTTTGCAAGGCCAGATCAGTCAATTGTCTAGTCTGTTACCCCTGCAGCTACTGTGAAGGCTTATAGGAACCACGAGTTAGTCTGGCCCCTCCACAGATACCCTTCTGTTGTGGATGTATCTACAGTATGGCTTTTGTATCATTGAAGCACATAAGCCACCCCACTTTGCCAGGGTTCACATTTTATGGGGAGCCTATAAAGTAATTTAGAAGCAATTCTCATTGTAACCAGTTTTAGTAGATTAGCACTAGTCATACTTGCTGGTGATTAAGCCAGGAAAGTTTGCTTCCACCTATTAATGTATAACTTCACTTAGTCCACATGTCAGAAGGACGACTCAGTTGATGGTGGAATTTTCAGATCAGAGTTTGTGTGAATGAATTAATGATTGAGTGAAAATAATGAAGTAGCATTACGTGAGAACTTAATCTCTTGAGGTGCAGATGTATTTTACCAACATATTAATAATGAAATTCTCAGAACTGTGTTAGATCATTACAAACGACATATTAACCGTTGTACTGCCAAGATTTTTTTGTTTCACTGAGTTCCATTGTAATTTACACTTGATGTATTTTAATGATCTAACATAATAATATACATTACAACTGTTTAATGTAACAGTCATCATTGTATTTTTGTAAATGTTACATTCAAGAATTAAAAAAAAAAAAATCCCCAGTGATATTCAGTGTGATAAACAATGAATAAATTTTAATACAGTATGTTGTAAATATAAAACTGAAGAAAACAGTATTGGATACAAATGAGTTACAGGGAGAAAGTCATATATTTCAAAAATAGGTGCTCTGAAAACAAGAGATATGTATTTCCATTGTGCATATTTTGAAAATAGTAACTTTGAAAACAAGGGAGATACATATTTCCAGTGTGCATATAGGTTCATATTGACCCCAGTGGTACTCAGTGCAAAAATTATGAATAAATTTTAATTTGTTGTAAATATGAAAGTGAACAAATCATCTTTGGATACAGTGGACTCAGAGTGAGAAAATAATACATTTTGAAAATAATATTTTTGAAAACAAGGATATGTGCATTTGCAGTGTGCTTGTGGGGCCCAGTGTTACGAGGAGGATTAAAGAGGTGGACATTAGGTTTGAATAGATAGATATTGCTGGACTTACAAAGAGTTCTTCCTTGACATACAGGGATGAGTAAGCTTGCTTATATTTCTTCTAAAATGAATTTATTGTATATTTTAGCAAGATCTTTAACTTATTTTTGTTTTGTTGTGTAAATGTAAGTTGTTACTTGCACAGTATGAAAGTCATTAGTAATAAAATGTAAAGGAAATGTAACATTTATAATTTAAGCTTAAGAAAAATATATCAAAAATATGTAACACTAAACACAACACTACAGATCATTAACTCTTTCCCAAAATAGTGTCTAATGCACCTCTGAAAAACAGTTTTTATGCATAGAGAAAAATATGCTTCACAAGTTTGACACATTTTTTTTATTTTTTTCTGCAACCACTGTCCTCACAATGCACCCTCCCCCCCCCCCCCCCTCCCCCCCATTCATTCATCGTGACTGGAAGATTGTGTTTCCTCCTCTTTGGTGGTGTACAATCATCATTACTTCTCTTCCATTTTCATTTGTCATTGTCTCTGTTATCTGTGTCAAGGGAAGTATCATAATCTTTTTCTACGAATTCCTATGCCAAAGTTATCTTTTCAGGCTCATTTAGTTTAATCGTGTTCACAATATATTGCACAAAGATGTTTGCAGTTACTAATCAAGAGAATGAAAAATAGTTCTTACAGTCCACCTTTTTGTTTGAGCGTTGACCCTGTAATAGCTGATCATGTTGTCAGCAAGGTTTATGCCTCCCATGTTGAAATTGTATTTCTTGTCACCTGAATCTAAATTAAATTATTTATTTTATTTTTAACTATTTATTCTCAGGCTGTACACTTAGTTTTGTAGATGCAAGCAGAATGGACTTCAGGTCGTACCATTTTATCACGCACAGTACATTGTCTTGCCATATAGACTGAAGAGCCCCCTGGGCATTTTGCTTAAAACTGTATCTGCTGTGAGGTGTGTTTCTGGTACACTGGACTCGCATTCGGGAGGACGACGGTTCAATCCCGCGTCCAGCCATCCTGATTTAGGTTTTCCGTGATTTGCCTAGATCACTTCAGGCAAATGCCGGGATGGTTCCTTTGAAAGGGCACGGCCGATTTCCTTCCCTAATCCGAGCTTGTGCTCCGTCTCTAATGACCTCATTGTCGACGGGACGTTAAACACTAATTTCCTCCTCCTCCTCCTCCTCCTCCTGTGTTTCTGGTGGTGTTCAACATTTCATAATTGTTGCTGAACATGCATTGCCCTTTCCTTCTAGGGTTTCCAGCAGACAGTAAAATAAAATACTTATCAAAGAAGATAAGTGACTGTTTAAAATTGTCTAAGTGCTGCGGACACTCGAACACCCAGATTATTTTCATCTGTAGAACTAGGAAATGTTCTTTGCCCAGGTACACCTACAAATCCATAACAAATCCTACAGGAGAAGCGAAAACAAATTTCTTTAATCCCTAATGATTGGGCTTGCCTTGAGCAAACTGCTTAACAGTGCAGATGCCTGTAAACAAAATAATCTGTTTTCCAATGGCCAAGGTGGCTTCTTGTGGTAGTTTTATACATCCGTCTTTCACTTTGTCCATTAAGGATCTAAATTTCCAACGTTTATTTTCCTCTTCTTCTGAGGCGCTGTGGTCATCGACTACTTTTTCATTACTTTAAATAACAAAATATCTATTTTGTATAAACTGGTTGGCTCTAGCTTGCACCTGTGCTGATTTTTTTCAAGTACGTTGTTATTCTTGAGTATTAAAGACAATACATTAGTTTGATGACTCTTAAAACACATACATTTCATTCACAGTCAATTGCAATGACTTGCCAGTAATTTCAGCTTAGCTCATGTTAGTAAATAAGTCTTTTCCTTCCATCGTCAGCATCAAAATATTGTGAAAAATAGTCCCATTCTACCCACATGTCCCATACATGGAATGTATCCTTTCACTGCAGGAGAAGGGATACTGGTGCCAGCAAATGTGAAATCAATTAAAAACCTATTACAGCAAAAGCTGCCAATAATGCCCAATAAACAAATCTATTTCTGCAATTTTGTTAAAGACATGATTGGAGACTGTGACTGTTACACGAAATAAATTGTTGATGATGTACAGCAACTAGCCACAAATTGATTTTAGTTTGCTTTACTGAAAAACTACTGTTACTGGTTTTAAATTTTTACAACTCATCATCACAAGTTTTTTTTTTTCACCAAAGCAAACTATACATTGGTTTCTTGCGAGCTGCTCTAGGGTGAACAGTTATTCAGTCACAAATGTGTAATCAAAATGATTGCCCTGCAGATTTGTAATTGAATGCAACTGAGATGCAGTGCCCACCTGGCACGTTTGTTTTTGCAGTTTTGTTTCAGTGAAATGCATTCTCAAGGATGTTTGTATTTTCACAGTCAGAAACAATGGACTGCATTGTTAACCACTTTTGTTCAGTCACAAAATGAGTTTTCAATGTGCACAACATGTTTTGATTTACGACATATGAAACCAAATACATGGTTTACAAAGTACACGAGTGTCAAAGACGCTGCAATCCAATGATACCAAGATAAGGCATATTTTTTAGGAAATGAAGCATAAGTTACTGTTATGTTACATTGAAAAATTGTTTAATTTAAAACTTAGTGCATTAAATGCAGACAGAAATGATAATAATTTTTTAAATTACAGCATTACAGTCTTATTTTATGTAACATTTTAGGTACAGATGTGGTCAAGAAGCATGTGAAATCCTTATGTTATATTTGAACGTTGATGATTATTGTTGTTGTTGTTGTTGTTGTTGTTGTTGTTGTTGTTGTCGTCTTCAGTCCTGAGACTGGTTTGATGCAGCTCTCCATGCTACTCTATCCTGTGCAAGCTTCTTCATCTCCCAGTACTTACTGCAACCTACATCCTTCTGAATCTGCTTAGTGTATTCGTCTCTTGGTCTCCCTCTATGATTTTTACCCTCTGCGCTGCCCTCCAATGCTAAATTTGTGATCCCTTGATGCCTCAGAACATGTTCTACCAACCGGTCCCTTCTTCTTGTCTAGTTGCACCACAAACTCCTCTTCTCCCCAATTCTATTCAATACCTCCTCATTAGTTATGTGATACACCCATCTAATCTTCAGTATTCTTCTGTAGCACCACATTTCGAAAGCTTCTATTCTCTTCTTGTCCAAACTATTTATCGTCCATGTTTCACTTCCATATGTGGCTTCACTCCATACAAATACTTTCGGAAATGACTTCCTGACACATAAATCTATACTCGATGTTAACAAATTTCTCTTCTTCAGAAACGCTTTCCTTGCCATTGCCAGTCTACATTTTATATCCTCTGTACTTCGACCATCATCAGTTATTTTGCTCCCCAAATAGCAAAACTCCTTTACTACTTTAACTGTTTCATTTCCTAATCTAATTCCCTCAGCATCACCCGACTTAATTCGACTACATTCCATTATCCTCATTTTGCTTTTGTTGAAGTTCATCTTATATCCTCCTTTCAAGACACTGATGATTATATGACATTAAAATTTATTAGTATTTAGTGCCATAAATAATATTTCCTATTGTAGGAACATACAAAATGATTAGTTACTTGATCTGTAGATAAGTGTACAAATAGTGTTTATATTGGAGCATAGAAAGTACTTTCTGGAAGTTTTTCAGGAAATTAGTGTTGGCCAATTCAGTCTGCTCATTAAGGATATTATCAGGCAAAGTGTTTTTGTGTGTGTGTGTATTTCTATTTTCTCTAACACATTTCTGTTAAATGCAATAGTTACATGTTACTTTCAGTGTTTAGTTACTGTATGGTTTTCTTCTGCAATGTGGGTTGCATTTATTGATTTGTCATAACACATAAAAAGGATATATAGAGAAAACACAATTTTCCATAGCAACAACATTACTGAAATAAAGTCTGACCCCACAAGGAAATTGCAGACGGAACTTTGTAAGCTTCTAAGTAACAGTAACTTTTTACCGAATACATATGAAATGTGTAGCTGTATAACAATGAATCCTCAGCACTAGAAGTATGTGCATAGCCAAAGATACATAAAGAAAGCTGTCCTATTCTCACTGTAGTTAACGAAAGGAGCAGACCTGCATATTTTATAAGCCGTAAGCTGGAAGACCTCATTGCCAAATATTGTACTTTGAAAATAGCACTACCATACACAACACACATGTGCTCATAGCCTCTGTTGAAGACATCCGCATCCCACCCACAGCTAAATTTGCATCACTTGACATAGTCAATCTGTACACAAACATTCCTGTTAAAGAGACTGTTAACAATATAAGAAAAAAAATCTGCTTAGGTATAAGAAAATTATTACTGCAGAGACCTGTGATTTCATAGAAATACTCACACTCATCCTGAAGAACAATTTTCGTAGCTTCAACAACAAGTTTTACCAACAACATGATGCCTTGACAATGGGAAGCAGCTTAGTTGGTATATTAGCTGACATTTACATCAACCACAAAGAACAGAAATATTAAACATCCTGGCAGATTAAAACTGTGTGCCGGACTGAGACTCAAATTCGGGACCTTTGCCTTTCGCGGGCAAGTGCTCTACCACTGGCCTGTGAAAGGCAAAGGTCCTGAGTTCGAGTCTCGGTCCAGCACACAGTTTTAATCTGCCAGGAAGTTTCATATCAGTGCACACTCCGCTGCAGAGTGAAAATCTCATTCTGGAAACAGAAATATTTCTCAGCTAATCGATAAATCACAAAGAAAGTATTACAGTGCAAAAGATATGTTGATGATACAATCCTGTTTTTTGATAGCACAAACAGTGAAATTTATGCATTGGCAACAGACCTCAGTAAAAGGCATAAAAATATTAAGTTCACAGTTGAGCATGAAACAAATAAGAGCAAAAATTTTCTTGATCTTAAAATCTGTAGCACTAACCATAAACATCAGTTTATCATCTACAGGAAATCCACCACCACAGATGTCAGCATCGACAACTCCTTATGTCATCCCAGCCAACAAAAAATGTCATATTTCAGGGCCATGGTACACTGAATGTAAAAGGTACCTTTGAATCACACAGATAAAATCACTTTAATTGAAACAGTTGTGTATAGTAATGGCTATAATTCTATAATAATAGAAAAACTCCACAACAAAATAAAAACAAAAGCCACAGCACCACAGAACAGCAGTTCACACAGTATTCAATCCAAAACACATCAGCTTCCTGCAGAAGTCAAACATAAATATACAGTTATCCCATACATAGGCCCAATATCGTAACAAATTGCAAACTTATCTAAAAAGAAAAATACTATTATCAGCTTCTCTACTAATAGTAAACTACAACAAAAAGTGATCAATGACGTAAATCTTTCCAAGGCCCCCCTACAATAAATTAGGAATATATAAGCTCGAATGTGTTTCGTGCCCAAAATTCTACATTAGTCAAAGAGGCAGAATGACACTTTGATGCCTTAAGGCTTGGGAACTTGAACAAATTTACAGTTGCAGCTCACATTGCAGAAGAAAACCGTAAAAAAACACTGAAAGAAACAAGAAAATATTACATTAAACAGAAAAAGGAGTCATTACGGATAAGTTGGAGGAAATAGAAATAAATACACCCAAAAACACTTCCCCTGATAATGTCCTTAATGATCAGAATGAATTGGCTAACAGCCCGCATCTCGTGATCGTGCGGTAGCGTTCTCGCTTCCCACGCCCGGGTTCCCGGGTTCGATTCCCGGCGGGGTCAGGGATTTTCTCTGCCTCGTGATGGCTGGGTGTTGTGTGCTGTCCTTAAGTTAGTTAGGTTTAAGTAGTTCTAAGTTCTAGGGGACTTATGACCACTGCAGTTGAGTCCCATAGTGCTCAGAGCCATTTGAACCATTTTTTTGAATTGGCTAACACTCCTTTCCTGAAAAACTTCCAGAAAGTACTTTCTGTACTCCAATATAAATAATATTTGTACACCTATTTGGAGATCAAGTACCTGATCTTATAATATTGCATGTTCCTTCAATAGTCAATATTATTTATGGCACTAAATACTAATAAATTTTAATGTATTATCACCATCAACAATGTTCAAATAGTACATACAGTTTTTGCTCACTTTTTGCCCACATTTGTATCTCTATCATTATATAGAATATGATATAATTCACAAAATCCCACATATTTATCATTTCTGTTTGGATTTAATGTGCTAGATTTAAAGTAAAGTACTTTTTCAACCTAACATAACAGTAATTTAGGTTGCCTTTCCCCAAAAATAATGGAGTATCTTGGTATCATTGCATTGCAGTATCTTTGACACTCCTTTACTTTGTAAACTGTGTATTTCGTTTCATATGTTGCAAATAAAAACATGTTGTGCTCATTGAAAATTCATTTTGTGGCCAAATGAAAGTGGTTTAAAAAAGCACTGCAACATTTGTGACTGTAAAAAAAACATTCTTGAGTGTGTATTTCAATTCAAGAAAACTGCAAAAATAAATGCGCCAGATGGACATTTCATATAAGTTGTATTCCAACACAAATCTGTAGTGCAACTATTTTGGTTACACGTTTGTAATTGTGAATTATTGTTTCTCCTAGAGCAACTCACAGGAAAACCATGTATAATTTGTTTTGATAAAGGCATTAAAGAAAAAAATTAAACATGAAAGAAAAAAACTATCTGATGATGAATTTTGAAAAAATATGAAACTGGTAATGCTATTTTTTGAATAAAGTAACCTAGAAACAATTTGTGGCTGGTCACTGTATACCATCAACAATTTCTTTAAATCTCATTCTACTTAAAATAAAGGGTGGGTTTACTTCTAACTGTATACCATCAACAATTTCTTTAAATCTCATTCTGCTGAAAATAAAGGGTGGGTTTACTTCTAAGAACATATTATCACATTTTTTCAAAAATTTCCTCCGTCATTGCCTATGTTTCCATTCAGAATCCCATCACCTATACTTTTAGTATCATCATTGACGTCATTTTCTTCTTCTTCTTCTTCTTCTTCTTCTTCTTCTTCAGTACTATCATCACTTGATGAATCGTCTGCATGTTTTGGCTCTTGATGTATTTCATCCACAACTGCTTGCTGCTAATGACTGCAATCTATAGGGTCATCTTCCTCATGATTGCAAGAGTGCTCAGGTCAGAACATCCTCCATTCACCAACAAATCTACTAGTGATTCATCTGTAAGGGCCTCTTTCATAGTAAAACATATAGCGTATTTTAAACAGGCATCTAATCAGAATTGCAATGCTTTACAATATTTCACACACTCCGGTGTTACGTGGTTTGATGAGTTTTGGGTTATGTGAAGATTTGTTTCTTTTTAGCAGTGAATTCCAGTGTCCATTAAAATGAACATCTACTTCTCTCAAAGACAAGCTGTAAAAAATTGTACTAATTTGTTAGTGAATTAATTATGCCTTTGTAGAAGCTAATATTTTCCAGTTATTTGGGTATAAAACATTATTTGCTAATAACCCATACACTCTCATCAGCCATTTTTGCCTTCCAAGGAAATTCTAAGATGGAAGCTCAACTGTTCATGTATGCACAAGCTCCAGCAAATGGAAGCACCAAACAGTCCACTTATTTGAACAGTGGGTTATGCTTAGCGAAAACTTGTATCTTAAAAAAATGATAGAGCAAAACGTACATGTCTATTTTAATGAACATTGGGACTCTGGGAAAATGTCGGAAAAGCACATATGCTAAACTTGGAAGGTATCTGGAATGTTAAATTTGCCTAGATGTACAGGGATATTTTTATCTCAAAAAATCAGAATACCAGTAACATTTGTTAACTGAATGGGAATAAGGCCTATTTCATGCGGCTCAGAGGAATGGTAATGTATTAGACATTGTTTGTCACACGGCGTTATAAAAGAATGAATAAATGATGTTATTCTAGGGTTAGCAGCAGTCACACAGTGTTATAAAAAAATGGATAAAGAATGTTATTCTAGGGTTAGCAACAGTAGTCTATGAAGGAAGTGTTATGATAGTTAAAGACAGGAGAAGAGTAACAGCTAAATTTGATACACAGAATATTTTTAATTTCACATGGTATTTAGAAACCAGGAATGTCAGTGTAAGAAGTGGGCATGTCACAGCATGCTGCTAGCAAATTACTGCTGAGCTAATAAATGACTAGTGACAACATTTGAGATGCATTTGCTAAATGCTGTGGAGCCGAAGTGCAGGGCATGGTACACAGTGAGCAATGGATCAATCTGATTTCTGTGTATTATATGGGAAATGTGTAACATGTAATACACCCCCCCCCTCCTCCCCCTTTCTTTCCTACTGCTGTTTCTTTTCCCTAAACATATGTTTTCACTGACTGTTTTTGGATGTCATATATTAGCCTAAATGATTTCTTCCAACTTATTTAGGGGCATTAGTATTGTTGTTAATTTTATAACTGCAATGGAAGATAGCACTCAGCTACCATAAACTGACACCTTTTCAATTCTTTGACTTCTTAGTTGTACTTCAGTCCAGATGTTATGTATATAGCTTCAAGTTTTGTGTATGGTGTCAAGTTCGAAAGAGTTACATTAGTCTTATGGTCATTATTGCATTATGCACACTCTAAGAAGGCTCTTGGTGAAATGGTTGATAGGAGCAGTTAAATCGATAACAATCAGTTGGTACTGATCAGTATTGATTGCTCTTTTATTTTCAAGAATTTCTGTTAGTGGCCAACACTGTGCTAACAGTCAATAAATAAAATGATTTGAAATTCAATTACAGGTAACATTTCAGTGATCATTAACACCCCTTATCACTCCTGTTTTTGTGGATATAAAAGCAATAAACACAGCACCAATATTAGATTATGGCATTTGACATATTTTGATTCAGTCCCCTCATCAATAGTTTTCTAACAGTGAGCGCTTTATTTCTCTGAGGAAAGACTTTATCCAGAGAAGATGGTACAATATGAGGATATAGAAAGTGATCTGTGTTAGAAGTGGAGAGTACTGGGATCTGTTACAAAAAAGATAAATTGTGTTACTTAAATAACTACACAGATGACAGTTGATAGTCTACTAGGTGAAATACAAGTTGGAAGTGCAGACAGATGAGAAAATGTAAAGTAGGATTCGGTATGTCAAGATAGGTTCATAGAAAGTGATGAGGAGACATATTAAAAAAGACAGTGAGAGAATTAACATAGTGTATGGGTGGTGAGAGAAGGAGTGCACACACAAAACAAGTAATCGCTGACTTTCAGTATGTTCTTGCCCAAGTTTGAAATATGCTAAAGGAAATGGGAAGTGTTACACTGTGAAGCATCAGTCTGACATTTATCAAACTTCATGAAGATGCTTATCATGTAATGGGTACTAATGTGGTTAAACTTTTATTCCATTTGGAAATGGTGTCTGTCCATTAATATCAGCATGAGGCATGGCTCCTACAGGGACAGATACTCCCGTGTGTGTGTTGGCAGCAAACAGCCTCCAAATGTTCCTGAAACTTATGATGTCAGTCCATGAAGAATTCTGGCTAGTGTGAAAGAATATGTTTTAGCATTGCTTCCCAAACATTCTCTGTGGGTGGAAAATCAAGGGACATTCAAGGATATGTACAATCGTCAAGGCATTTGCGGTGTGAACTGAAGTGAAGTGGTCTCACATTATCCTGCTAGAATGTGCCCACCAAGTGTTTGAAGGGTATTTCAGTAGAGCTAAATATTCTTGCCACATACTGTTGAGTGTTTGGCTTCTCCTTGATCACTACCAAATCAATCCTGTTGTCTCATTCGGTAGTTCCCCACACCATGATTCTGAGAGACAGACGTTTGAGATTGAGAATCGGTGCTTTCTCGAACCTTTTGAAGTGATGCCTCCTGATTAATTATGGCACAGTGTGCGCAGATAAAAATAGCAACCAACACAATAATACTATTTTTTTCACTTTTCTGTACAAATTGGCACCTCACCTATCACTGACAGAGCACACGGGATTCTAGTTGATTTAGCTGTCAACATGGTTACTGACAGGCAGAAGAAAACTTCAGTTTGAGCCACACTGCGCTGCATATATGGCCCACAATCAGTCCTTCTGTACCTATCTCAGCATGAGCAGTTTAAATACAAAACCTCTGTTGATCCATCATGGCCAGGGGACATGGGCTGTTTAAGTAATTGTCAATGTCAATCAAATTTAGCAACAGCCCTATGACGCCACCTTGTAAACGTATGGTGCATGGCAGAGGGTATCCTGTACCACTACTATTCATTCGCTTTCCTGTTCCACTCGCAGATAGACCGAGATAAAAATGACTGTCGATATACCTCCAAATAAGCCCTAATTTCTTGTATCTTTTGTTCACTGTCCTTAGGTGAAATTTATATCGAAGGCAGTAGAATCTTTCTGCAGTCAGATTCAAATTGCGGTTCTCAGCATTTTGTCAATAGTGTTCCTCGAAAAGGATGTCGCTTTCCCTCCAGGTATCCCCATTTGAATTCTCAAAGCTTCTCCATAATACTTACATGTTGTTCGAACCTACCAATAACAAATGTAGCAGGCTGCCTCTGAATTGCTATGATGTGTTCCTTTAATCAAACCTGGTGCAGATCCGTCACTTGAACATTACTCAAGAATAGTTTGCATTAATGTCCTGTGTGCGGGCTCCTGCACAGGTAAACCACACTTTCCCAAAATTTCACCAATAAACCGAAGTCAACCATTTGCCTTCTCTACCACAATCCTCACATGCTCATTCCATTTTATATCACTTTGCAACGTGACTCGGTCAAGCTGGACACTACTAATGTTGTACTTGACCGTTATGGGTTTGTTTTTTGTACTTATCTGCATTAACTTACAGTTTTTCACATATAGAATAAGCTGCCATTCATCATACCAACTAGAAATTTTGTCTGAGTCATCTTGTATCATCCTACAGTCACTCAACTTTGACACCTTCTCGTGCACCACAGCTTCATTAACAAACAACTGCAGATTGCTGCTCACCCTTTCTACTCGATCATTTATGTACATAGGAAATCACACATACCCGGGGCACTCCGGATGATACCCTACTCTTACGAACACTCACCGTCAAGAACAACATACTGGATTTTATTATTTAAGAAGTCTCTGAACCACTCACATATCTGGGAACCTATTTCACATGTTCGTGCACAGGGTGAAGCATTTTTGTAAATCTAGAAATGTGGAATCTCGCTGTTGTCCTTCATTCGTAGTTCATGGTGTATTGTGAAAAAAGGGCAAGATGAATGAATGCAGAGTCTCGCAGTGATAACATTGAATTAAATGTTCTCGGGTTTCCAATTGTGTTAGTTGCTTAAAACTACATGAGCTTTCGGCCAAGCACTCCTTGGCCATTGTCAAGTGGTATGACTGCCAGTGGGCTGTTGGTGCGCCCTTATATACGCTAGCCGCTGGCTGTGACGTCACTGGTGTCCATGACATTGCCATATATGTGCATATTTTGAGTCGGTGTTCGATGTGCCCTCTTCAACTGCACAATCGCTGGATCACATGCAGTGCTGAGCTGCAAGCCACTGTCTCTATTCAGGGTGTTTGCGGTAATTTTTATTTCAATAGCTTCCTTTATTAAACTGTCCCTGAAGCTGTTAGTGCGAGCCACAACAGAGGTATCATCATATTTTATGTGGTAACCATTTTCTAACACATGCTCAGCTAACGCAGATTTCTCTGGATAGCGTAGGCGATAATGCCTCTCGTGTTCTTTCCTGCCTTGTTCCACAGTGTGCACTGTTTGTCCGATGTACTTCTGGCCACACTCACAAGGTATTTTGTAGACTCCAGGTGTTCTGAGACCTACTGCATCTTTAACTGGTCTCAGTAATTGACGGATTTTCGTTGGAGGCCTGAAGATTGATTTGATCTTGTGTCTTTTCAACAGGCGGCTTATCTTGCCTGACGCAGAGCCACAGAATGGCACCAAAGCAAGTTTCTTTTCCTGCTCTTCGTCGGTGGTGTTATTCTGATATTTCTCAGAAATCACTTCTTTCGATTGATGGGCGCTGTAGCCATTATTCCTGAAAACCTTGTGTAGGTGGCTCACTTCATGGGGCAGGTTATCGTCGTCTGATATTACTCTTGCACGATGCACCAATGTTTGTAATAATGTGCGCTTCTGTGCTGGAAGATGATGGCTGGTGGCGTGCAGGTACAGGTCTGTGTGGGTGGGTTTTCTGTAGACGCTGTGGCCAAGGCACCCATTTCGTTTACGGTGGACAGGGATGTTGAGGAAGTGCGGTGCATGGTGAGCTGGATATTGATGCCATTGAGGTGCTCCAAAAACTCGTCTAGTTTCTCACGTCCGTGTAGCCAAATGACGAACGTGTTGTCAACGTATCGAAAGAAACGCTTAGGCTTCAATGGCGCAGTACCTGTGGCAATATCCTCAATGGGTAGCCCGTTGGCTCCAGCTGTTGTAAACCTCTTCATGGAGAATTTTCCAGGTCCATTCTTTTACCCTTCTTATATACAGTTGCTTGGGATTTTGCACTGGGCAAGAGATTCATCATAAATGGAAGCTAAGTAAGGGGCCAATGCACAGAGTGCTTATTGTAAAACCGAATTGGGATTCCGTCCAGATCTGGCAACTCGCTTGTTTTCTACTGTTTCAGTTGTTTCTGTATGCAAAGGATGCTTATTCCTGTGCCACCCATAAGGGAGTCAGTCAAACAATGCTATGTTTGTAAGATTTTCCAATGTGAACAGTTCCTTAAACATGAAATTTGAAACTTCCGCTTTCATTTTGATATCTTCAGCTGCCTTTCTAGGCAGGTTGACGAGTGACTGTATGGAAGCCTTGGACCTGCTTAACGATTTAACATAGGTCCTGAATTTTCTTAGGCTATTGGCCAGATTCGTTGTTAAGGCAGGACTGTATCAGTTGTATGCTTTGCGCATATATCTTTTCAGACACACACGAGTCTCTACTAACCGTTGCCAGTTGTGATTTGTACATTCTCTTTTGAACTGAGACTGCAATAGCTTTTGCTTCCTCAGCATTTTTTGAATTTTGATGTTATACCACGGTGGGGCTTTTCTGTCCTTAATCCATGTACTAGGCACATCCTTCTCCATACCGCAATTTAAAATTTGTTTACACTTTGACAATGATTCCTGTGTGTCCCTCATAATGGAACGAAGTCATTTCAGTTCATTGTGTAAATGAGATGCTGGCAATGATACATCTGCTGTTTGTCAGAAACACACTCCTAGCCTTCTTGAGTGATTTATTAACTTTAGTAACCACAGTTGCTATGGTGGCATGCTACTGGCTGCAGACTTCCTCCGGATGATTCGAGAGCTGTCACGGCTGAATCGTGTGGACAGTAAAAGCGTCCAACAGTTCACATGGTTTCACCCATACCTGTGACACGCATTCACCTGAATTCAGTGTCACAATCAACTTCAATAGAGACAATATTTTTGTCAACTGCAATGAACACTCCCCCTCCTATGCCATCTAACCTCTCTTTCGTTCAGTGACTCACTTAATATATCAGAGCTTTCTATGTCAGGCTTCAGGCAGCTCGGTTCCAAGAATAATGTGAATATGAGAACTTTCCTGGATGGCAGTAAATTCAAAACTCTGATACGAATACAATGACAATTTATTGTTAAAATTTTGCCCGTTGAAGTGTCTTTACTTGAACGCAGTCTGATCTCACTATCTGTGTATCAACTGGTGAGTGTTCATCAGAGTACTTCAAACTACTACCTAGCATAAAAAACCTGCGTGTGCTCTCCACAAGTACTCTGCTACCTGAGTGGCTACTTCCTTTGTGTAGTGTACCCTTGAGTTATTAAGGGAAGTCCTACAATTCTCCACCTGATGAAGCAGGTCCAGAAATCTGCAGCCAAGACAGTCTTGTGGTATAGACTTTCAGGAAGGACCCTGTGCATGCTGTTGTTGCCACATTGTTGTCTTCAGTCCATCTCATCATCACTCATTCTGCAGTCATTGCAGTCTGTCAATGTGATACTTCTGTCTCCCTCACACCAATGATTTGTGGTCTTTCAGGATCTAAAAGATGACAGTAAGCGGTACATGCATGTTCTGTGGACATGCTGCATTGTGAGTGCCATCTGAAAAGTTTCATTAATATTAGACACATCCGATAGGAATGGGTTTCACCTGTACTGAAAATAAGCTCACATTTCACCTGTACTGAAAATAAGCTCACATAAAGATGAAATTTTATTAACACATCCCACAGGCCTCGAATTACTTGGTCATAGCATTCATGGTGGGACTGTCTCCATTTCAGTCAGTGTATCATCAAAATATAATGTGGTCTCGCAAAATAAGAAATGCACAAGTAAGTGTAATCTTCAGTTGGCACTGATTGCTGAGTCTAATTTGCAACCCAATCCTGTACCATCGTAAATGCTTTTCAGATCTTCTGATGCCTGTCTGCAATAAATAGCATTGGAATTGTATAGGGGATGATACCCATATTGCATGTCGTAACAGGCTACTGAATACTCAGTTCCTCCACTTATCTTTCCTTCCTTCCAGCACTCCATTCTTAATCATTTCATTGTACTTTGTGTAATGTTCATCATCCATTATGTATATTCATTCAGTCTTTGGAGTATTTAAAACTTATCATTCTGCCTTTAAAACTTATCATTCAGCTCCTACCAAACTCTTCTGGCTTCAACATTATGCCTTTGCTAATGTCACATATGTTCAGCATTTAATTAAAGGTACCATATTACTTGTATAAAAAGTTGATGTTTTTGGTAGTACCTCTAAGAAAGATGTTTACAGTGATATAAATATTTTGTGTTTCAGATCGGTCAGCAGACAACTCCTCTCCAGAACAACCAGGATGCATCACACCAAAAAGCTGGATGTGTCGGGTATGTGTAGCATGAAGCTATAGTTTTTAAAAGTAGGTAAAATCCTGAGGTTGTTCATATGTGCTGATTATACCCACAAATATATGGGGCAATTCCAAATGATTGGTGATTACAAACAGTTGTAACTATTTAATGCATAGTAATACATCAATAAGAACTGCAGGAAGTTCAATGTTTTTCATAGTTCATAGATGTTCTACACGACTCCCCTTGGTCACACAGACCACATGAAAATTGATGTTTTTGGTAGTACCTCTAAGAAAGATGTTTACAGTGATATAAATATTTTGTGTTTCAGATCGGTCAGCAGACAACTCCTCTGACGTCGATCTGTTGTAGAATTTTAGAACATGTGTTTTGCTCGAGTATCATGTCGTTTTTGGAAACTCAGAATCTACTATGTAGGAATCAACATGGATTCCGGAAACAGCGATCGTGTGAAACCCAACTCGCTTTATTTGTTCATGAGACCCAGAAAATATTAGATACAGGCTCCCAGGTAGATGCTATTTTTCTTGACTTCCGGAAGGCGTTCGATACAGTTCCGCACTGTCGCCTGATAAACAAAGTAAGAGCCTACGGAATATCAGACCAGCTGTGTGGCTGGATTGAAGAGTTTTTAGCAAACAGAACACAGCATGTTGTTATCAACGGAGAGACGTCTACAGACGTTAAAGTAACCTCTGGCGTGCCACAGGGGAGTGTTATGGGACCATTGCTTTTCACAATATATATAAATGACCTAGTAGATAGTGTCGGAAGTTCCATGCGGCTTTTCACGGATGATGCTGTAGTATACAGAGAAGTTGCAGCATTAGAAAATTGTAGCGAAATGCAGGAAGATCTGCAGCGGATAGGCACTTGGTGCAGGGAGTGGCAACTGACCCTTAACATAGACAAATGTAATGTATTGCGAATACATAGAAAGAAGGATCCTTTATTGTATGATTATATGATAGCGGAACAAACACTGGTAGCAGTTACTTCTGTAAAATATCTGGGAGTATGCGTGCGGAACGATTTGAAGTGGAATGATCATATAAAATTAATTGTTGGTAAGGCGGGTACCAGGTTGAGATTCATTGGGAGAGTCCTTAGAAAATGTAGTCCATCAACAAAGGAGGTGGCTTACAAAACACTCGTTCGACCTATACTTGAGTATTGCTCATCAGTGTGGGATCCGTACCGGATCAGGTTGACGGAGGAGATAGAGAAGATCCAAAGGAGAGCGGCGCGTTTCGTCACAGGGTTATTTGGTAACCGTGATAGCGTTACGGAGATGTTTAACAAACTCAAGTGGCAGACTCTGCAAGAGAGGCGCTCTGCATCGCGGTGTAGCTTGCTCGCCAGGTTTCGAGAGGGTGCGTTTCTGGATGAGGTATCGAATATATTGCTTCCCCCTACTTATACCTCCCGAGGAGATCACGAATGTAAAATTAGAGAGATTAGAGCGCGCACAGAGGCTTTCAGACAGTCGTTCTTCCCGCGAACCATACGCGACTGGAACAGGAAAGGGAGATAATGACAGTGGCACGTAAAGTGCCCTCCGCCACACACCGTTGGGTGGCTTGCGGAGTATAAATGTAAATGTAGATGTAGAAAATAAAAATCCATTTTGTGCTGTATATTCCAAAGCATATGCAGTCACTCATGCAAGTGCATTAGGAATGCCCATTTTGAATTCTGGGATTGTTTCTGGCAAAGGAGGCACATACTCAAAGTCTTTCTCGTAACTCAAAAAAGAAATCTGTGAGTGTCAGGTTTGGGGGTCTGGGTGGCCAAGCGCAGAACACAGTGTTGTCGTGTCCAGCGAGACCGATCCGACTGTTCAGAAGATATCAGTTCAAAAATGTGTGCCAGCTTCCAATTCACTGAACTCATGCAGCAAATGAAATCTTGAACTTTCTTCTACATTTTTTGTAATTCTCATAAAACTATCACTGTGCGTTAAATACTTATAGCCATTTGTAATTCCTATATTCATTTTCAATTGCTCTGTTTATTGAAAAGAAAAACTAATGCAAATTTTGTGAAAAGGAAAGATTGCTAATCGCTATATAGAGGAGATGCTGAGTCACAGAAAGACACAACAAAAAGACAGTCGTACAAATTGAGCTTTTGACCAGAAGGCCTTTTTCTAAAGTAGACAAAACACACACACACACACACACACACACACACACACACACACGAGACTACTGTCTCTGGCCACTGAAGCCTCTCAGCGGTCACACGTGTGCAAGTTGTGCTTATGTGAATGTGTGTTAGCTCAACATGTACGGCAGTGCTTTTGTTGTCTGTCTGCAACTCGACATCTCTGTATGGTGACTAGCAATCTTTCCTTGTCATAATATTGTCATCATTCCATTCTGGATATTCCATTGTTTAAAACAGATGTATTTCTTAATGTTTGTAATTACAGAATTTTTTGTCCCAGAATATTTATGATCAAATGTCACCAGCCATCATACGTCCTTTGTTGAAAGTTGGCAGTTATTCAGTGTATAAAGTTTATTGATACTGGTAAATTTTTTGTGCCATTGAACTTATCAGAATAGTAAACTTTAAAGCATTTTGTCATTGCACAACAAATGACCTTTTTCTCAGTTTTGGTAGTAACTGCCTGAAGTGTTATCTGTTAGCCAAAAGATTTTGAGCTCCATGCAGTCACAGGGTCAGCAAAAAATTGATCCACATTCCTTATTGTTACAAATTGCATACCACAGCTGTCACATAGCCTGTCAAAAACACACTAACATGAAACATTGAACTAATGACAATATTATGAAAATGATAAACACTGTAAGTAAGAGTGATTTCAGGTGTGCCACAGGGGAGTGTCGTAGGACCGTTGCTATTCACAATATATATAAATGACCTTGTGGATAACATCGGAAGTTCACTGAGGCTTTTTGCGGATGATGCTGTAGTATATCGAGAGGTTGTAACGATGGAAAATTGTACTGAAATGCGGGAGGATCTGCAACGAATTGACGCATGGTGCAGGGAATGGCAATTGGATCTCAATGTAGACAAGTGTAATGTGCTGCGAATACATAGAAAGAAAGATCCTTTATCATCTAGCTACAATATAGCAGGTCAGCAACTGGAAGCAGTTAATTCCATAAATTATCTTGGAGTAGGCATTAGGAGTGATTTAATTAGAATGACCACATAAAATTAATCGTTGGTAAAGCAGATGCCAGACTGAGATTCATTGGAAGAATCCTAAGGAAATGCAGCCCGAAAACAAAGGAAGTAGGTTACAGTACACTTGTTCACCCACAGCATGAATACTGCTCACTGCTGTCTGGTCCATACCAGATAGGGTTGATAGAAGAGATAGAGAAGGTCCAACGGAGAGCAGCGTGCTTCATTACATGATCATTTAGTAATCGTGAAAGCGTGTTACGGATATGATAGATAAACTCCAATGGAAGACTCTGTAACGTGTCGGGCTAAATCCTTTTATTAGTGCCTGTTAAAGTTCACGTCACAAGCGGATGTATTGAAACATTTCCTCTCCCAGTAGATAGTGCGCAGTGTTCCTCACCTACCTTGCTTTGCTTATTCAATATTGTCTTCTCGGTAGCTGCGTCCGTCTCACCTAAATCACACTGCAATTAAGAAGCTGGGATCATAGGTTATGTTTTCCAAAATCAGAAGTCAAGAACGTATTCATTGTTGAACACTTATGACAACCACAGTGCGATTTGTTTGTTATCACTCACACACACAATATTCATGTGACCAGGCCTCTTACACTTAATAATCGTCACATTAGGTAGGTCAAAAACTTACAGTCTTTAACAATGTTCACAATACGCGTTAACTGTTCAAAGCCAAATACAATTACAATCTTTTGGTACTGACTGGAAAAGTTGAACAGACTTGCCGCACTTTTGCTCCATGAGAATCTGACCGAGAACTAACCAAGAACTGCACCAGTTCGGACCTTATATAGACGAGTGCTTGAATATTTGACTATTTCTGTTAATATATTATAGTTTATAATTTCCCAGGGTTAAAATGATCCTTTCTAATTTGTTTTGAAGTTAACTATTGGGTTTTATTACTTAAATAACATGAGTGAGCTGTATCAAGTTAAATACGCAGAACTAACTTGTGCATCCACAGTGGGAATTCCCGACTTATAACAATGGCAGCCTTCTTGAACAATTATTTTTACTTTTTCAACTTTACTTAATTCTTAATTAATGCACTTACAAAGTTGAGACTGGAGTAATTTTACGTAGAAAATTAAAGGTAGCAAAAGTATCAAAACAGATCTCTGAATTATTCAGTAGTTTTGCCACAATTGGCACTGAAAGTCATACAGGCTACAGATTTCAAGTCTTGATATCTATTTAACTAATAGACTTTAGGTTAGTTTAAACACTTTTCTGGAATCAGTAAAATTTAGGCTTTCTTTTGGGTGCAGTCTTATAGCTTAATTCGATCTATTAGCTCACTCAAATTTTACTTAATATATATTGCACAATATACGTCATTGTTCATAACTTTTAATAGGATGTATTTTCAATAAAACTAATTAGTTCATTACTTTCAGAATAGACATTAGAATGTACTGAAACAATACATTCTACTAGGGGAATTTTATTTAAACTATTTCTAAATTCTGTGCTATGAAGCTGAAGGCCACAGAATCTGTGGTCGGAATCTGAGTAGTGAAATGGGGGAAAAAATTTATTGCTTAACTAAGTTGCTGAAGGGGTGTAAAACCAAAACAGGATAGCAGTGGGCAACCCTGCTTCGTTACAACTCTGCAAGAGAGATGCTCAGTAGCTTGGTATGGGCTTTTGTTGAAGTTTCGAGAACATACTTTCACTGAGGAGTCAAGCAGTATATTATTCCGTCCTATGTATATCTTGCGAAGAGATCATGAGAATAAAATCAGAGAGATTAGAGCCCACACAGAGGCATACCGACAGTCTGTTTTTTCATGAACAATACGAGACCGGAATAGAAGGGAGAACCGATAGAGGTACTCAAGGTACCCTCTGCCACACACCGTCAGGTGGCTTGCGGAGTATGGATGTAGATTTAGATATAGTCGTCATATAGCAGAGATGGTCAAAGGCCTGTTTGGGCAAAATCTTTGTTTGATATTCTTTTTGTTGTGCCTATCTGTGTCTTGGCATCTCCTCTAAATAGTTAGTATCAATTACCCTTATCATAATACTGTCATAATTCCATCATGAATTTTCCATTGTTTCAAACACTAAACTAAGCTATGCTTAAAGACATTTACACTGTCCATTGTGATAGGAACCGAAAATCATGAGTTTCCGCATTCACACTAATGTTATTCTAAAGAAACTAAACTTTTGGACAGTCTCTCTGGTCAGAACTAACAGACAAGCAAAAACACCCACATACACACACAGTGGTATGTAGATCTAGGTGTTTTTGTGAGTCTGTTAGCTCTGACATAGTGAATTATTTGAAAGTTTAGTGACTTGTACATGTTAACCGTTCAGGGCCTTGACTGTACATTGAGTGTATTTTTACTCCCTCCATTATTTGTATTTCACCCAGGACTTTTCCTTATTTTCTTCTTTCTCCAGTGTGGTGCAAGTGAAGCATCTGTCTTCAATCACTTGATGCTGTGGAACATTCGTAATACACCAATATAGTATCCTGTTGCACATTCATACGCGTGTGTGTGTGTGTGTGTGTGTGTGTGTGTGTGTGTGTGTGTGTGTGTGTTTTAGTTACAACCATTTGTAGTCATTTATGAAACTATTTTTGCTGGTTTTAGGGTATCTGGGCCAACAGACAAACCCAACTCAGTGCATCCGGAGGCTACTGCGAATACTAATGATGGAAGGTAAGCAAGTAGCAGACATACTTAGTAAAACTTGAACATAACATTACTGAAATGAGATTATAATTGCTCATTGTCCTATGCAATTGCGTGACAGAGTAAATCATTTTGCAGTAGATAACTAGTCTGAGTCAGGGTCGCAACATGTCTGGAAAATTGGGAATTTTCAGGTTTTCAGGAGAACTTAATTTATTGGAAAAGTGAGAAATCTCAGGGACTTTTGAGAGACTCTGGGGAGAGTAGATCTATTAATTGTCGGGATGAAATTGAAATTCTGTTTCAGAAAGAATTGGCTGTGGGGACGCATAAGGAAAGGTGAAGAAGTGCATTGCATTGTTGTAATGTTTGTTGCTAGATCACAGCTACCTGTGGCACACTTGCCAGTCTTGAGGAATCTTTGTTATTGTTTGTGGATTCTCAGGTGCCTGGTTCCTTTCTCATCACATGATTGTGAGTGCAATGGAATATAACGTGTGTGAGGGTGTGTTGCGTAACTGTGAATTTATCATGTACACAAAAGCAAACTTTTTGAAATGTGATGCACCATTGGTACCAGAGGCTGTTGGTATTACATTCCAGTGTAAACAATTTGAAGTATGCTACTATCAGAATTTCTTGTATTCTTGAGATAACTGAACAATCATATTCCACGGGACAGAAGGGCGACAGACGGGTGTAATGAATGGATTTCCAGGGATGACACAAGCTTATAACTTTCAGAATAGTTTGTAAAACTGTAAATTCTGGCTGAGCTCAGAATAACCACTAATACGTGACTTGGGAGCTTTAACAAAATTTCATTTGTGTGCATCATTAATAATGTCAGTCTTACTTGTGCATCATTAATAATGTCAGTCTTACTTGCTATATTTGCAGAAGTATAAGGTACACATTTTCATGAAAATTTGTAGTGCTGTACTGACCTTGACCCCTGTACTGCCCTGACCAGATGTCCTATTCTTCCTGCCACCACACTTCACAAATTCCTCTTATAGCTAACTTCAACGTATCCCTCTCTTTTTAAATTCCTTAACCTATCGACCCAGATAAAGCATTTAACATTCCAGATTGTCATCTGTAGAGTGCCAGTTTTGTTTCTCCTGATGGCATGCTCCTGAGTTGTCCCATCCTGGAGATCTGAATGGGAGACAGTTGTACCTCAGAAAATATAACAACTCGCTTTCAGCTATTTGCTGTAGCAACAGTGCAAGGGCACATTGGCTAAAGTTAAAATGCCAGATCAATCATACAGACTGCTGCCGCTGCAACTACTGAAAAGGTTGCCACCCCCTTTCCAGGAACCATAGGTTTTCTGACCACTCCACAGATACTCATCTGGTATGGGATAGCTGTTTGTTTTGTAGAGACATGCAAATCCTCCCACTTCGGCAAGATCCGCAGTTCGTGGAGCACAGACTCTCAAACCATTTTGCAGAAAAGACCATTGGAGTGCAAATGCAGAAGAACAAATTAAAAAAAGAAAAGAAATCTTATATTTGGAACTGGCAGTTTCTTTGCTGCAAGACAGTGCAATTACAAAAAATTTTGGATTATTTGCACGTTGCATATTGCTCAACAGTATTACTTTTTTATTTTATTTATTTATTTATTTTGTGCCAATTTGAAAAATTAGGGATTTGTTGTTTTATGTTTCTATTGATGCTGCTTAAATAGTTCATATTTTTGTATGTACTCTTCTGTGCACAATAAGGAAAACTGCTGGACCGAAGATAATTAGTAATGCGAGGAAAGACCTCCATTCAATGTGAGAAGATGACACAGAGTGGTGGAATGACATGTGAGAAGGTGGCAGTAACTGTAGTTTGTCTTCCAAACTTCCATTCACTGTTAGTGTGTACTACTTTATTATGACCCGTCTGCTACTCAATAAATCTTCACTTAAGCCAAAAAAAAATTTATATCAGGTTTTATGAATGAATGCAAACTTTGTTATGTTGGGTATTAGGGGCCGTTAGAAATTGAATTGCCATCTTGTGTTTTGAA
Source organism: Schistocerca cancellata (assembly GCF_023864275.1). Classification (NCBI taxonomy): domain Eukaryota; kingdom Metazoa; phylum Arthropoda; class Insecta; order Orthoptera; family Acrididae; genus Schistocerca; species Schistocerca cancellata. Next base: position 130,888,624 of record NC_064635.1, read on the forward strand.
TAGCTTTTGATACTGTTTCTTAACCCAAGCTGTTACTTGTGAATGTGTAAACTATTGAAAATTACTGTCTTCTTTTTGATTGTTTCTGTGTTTCTGGTGCATTTATTTCTAGTCATATTCATCACATTTAAGTCATACTCGTGTGATGTTATATGATAAATACCCAGCCCCTCTCCCGTTTTAGTTACTAAAAACTGATTGTTGTCATTCATTCAGCATCTGCTTTGGGTTTCTTTATTGTCGAATTTACTGTGCTGATTTTATAAATTTTTAAGTAATTATGCTTATCTGTTATTTCACTTGAGTGTTAATTTATTTATTGGTGTAGGGTACAACAGATATAACTAAAACTGTATATTTGAGTTTTATTGAAATTGTCTTAAAGAGTTATTCTTTACTAATATTTTCTACTGTGAACAATGTTGCAGGGTGTTGCTGAATTCATCAGGTGAAAATAGTTAGCAACACCGTTCTAGCAATGAGAGAGTCCGTCAATGATGGTATTACTTGTGGATATAGGGAGAAATGACGTCGATTTGGAAATTTTCTAGAGAGAAAGTGTGGGTGATGAATAAAATTAGATATCATCACAAAATGATGGATTAGTTTCCTGTATTTATGTTAAAATGCCGCATTAACAGACTGATGCAGGATGATGAATGTGCACGTCGGGCGTTGCTTTGAGACTGTCTTTCACATGATACTGTGTGGTAAAAAAAAAAGGAAAAAAAAGTTGTGTGTTTAGTGTGCTGTTCAACATTATTATGTGAGATTTTTGTTTGAGTTTGCTGAATGTGCATTATTCTCAAATGCATGTGCCAGAATACGTTAGACATGTAATCAAAAAATTGCGACATATAGAACTAATTATATGTTAATGATTTAACAGTTTGAAGCTGATAAAATTGAAGCTGATCACCCCTTGTCATTTTCTTCAATATAGTCTTCAAAATTCTATCTTTTATAAAATATTGATCTGCTCTTCCAGAAAGAGACTCTTGGCAATGTTGTCTTTTCTTAGCATGTGCGTAAAAAAGACATTTGGTTTAACATAATGATTCATTGGCACTGTAAAAAAAAAATAGTATGTATTGCGTGTCTCAAATCTTTTAAGTTATGTAGTAGAGTTTCAGCTTGGCTATTTAAAAATATAAAATGAGAAGTCAATGAGCACAAAATTGTGTTCATCTGGTCACCAAGCTATCAATGTTTTCCATGTCATTCTGCATATGACATGGTGGTGTATATATGCTTCTGTTCTCTTGGAACTACCAGAACAACTTGTTAATGTACCAGTTTGATTTTGTATGAAAGCAGAGGAAGATCTGCTATTCAGATATGTAACTTGCACCAAATTTTGCAAGTTCTGGAGTATTATGAGAGAAAGTAAGTGAATCACTGTAGATGTCCATGAAAGAAGTTGTGGTTAGCCATATATGTAGCATTGGAAGATATTATTTCTCATTCACCAAAGTTCACAATACAGTCATCCAGCAGCATTCGAAACTATAAAACTAATTATGTTAGTATGACTGCCTTGTTAATGTTTTATTTATTTGTAGACCAAAATATACTGACTGCTTTTGTCATGTAAAAGATGCTTGGAGAAGTTCTCAAGGTGTAGCATCACATGTTATGGTACAACATTATTTTCTGTGTGTTTTTCATTTTTGATCTCTCTGTGGGTTCTTTTATGCATCACACTGGCAAGAAGTCAAGGAGTGACAGTGACTTACATATGTGTACAGTATTGTCATAAATGAACAGACATCAGATATCACTTTTAAGTATACCTGACGGGGAAAGAAAAATATTTTAAAAGATCCCAGTTGCGTACATCTAAAGGAATCAACTGCCACCAGTTAGTCATAGTTGAAGCATCCTCCTCTTTCCTTCACCTTTAATGAAGTGTAGTGTATGCTTTCCAACTGTTTGTGTTCTGTAAACCTATAAGTTAAAAAAGAACTGAAAAGAGTTCATGAAAGTACATGCAAAGTGGATGGGGTTGAAGGTCTGTAAAATGTTATTTTAACCATTTTCCAGAATACAGTCTGTTGGCAGTCTTTGGATGGGTAGGCGTACTGTGACCTTAGCAGCTGTCATTCATTCTGCCGATTTAGTAACTAAACATATATGTCCAAAAATGACAACACCAATGGTAGATGGGGCTTTTATATGAATGAGAAATGTTAACTTCAATGCAAGTAACATGTGTTTATCAGAGTGTTTGTGAAATTCACAGTGGTGCATATTTTTCAATACACCATTGTCTAATAATTTGTGAACTGTGAATGTCAAAGAACTTGTTACTTGAGCCAGTTTTTTTACTGGTTTCCTTTAGTCAAAAGTCAATATTTTATGTTATGTGTGTAATGGTGGTTCTCTGTGCAACGTATGATTGAATAGCTATTTAGTTTGAATGTATGTTGGCAGTGTCGTGACAGAAGACAGTGCTACGTAAAATCTTAGAAGTAGATTAAGTGCTTCATATAAATTTCTAGTCACTTTTCTAATGCAGAAAACAATATGAGTTATTGTGTACCAGCTAGCCATTCTGTGTTCTTTAAGCACCAGTAATGCGCATAGAAGTAAGTTACAATCCTGTTTTCAGTTGTTGGTTTGTTTATTTTAAGGTACAGTGAGACCTGTATACTTTTGTAAAATATTTATGAATAAATATATAGATGATGTTAAGAATCAAATATTTAATTAGTTAATACTTCTCCAGCTTCTCTCAGTTTATGCTTTCATAGTGCTTCTTAAAGACAGGCTTACATAGAATTAATGAGGCGTATTTGACAAGGATGGTGTGGTTAGACACCATTTGTGGTTGCCTTGTACAATGTTATAGGTATCTGTTTGATGGAAAGTGATAGTGTATGTTAACTAAGATGCCCACATGAAGAGAGATGTAAAATACAGTGAGAAACATGTATTACTTTGTACTAGTTCTGCATTGGTTTGCTGGTTATGATGGGACAGCCTGCTTCAAAATAAATAATTTATCATTTTACATATGAAGGAAATTGTGTACAACAAGAATATGTAAAACAGATGCAAAACCATTGCACTTCTGGAGGCAGTGTATTGAAAATGTTTAGAGAACGTGTAGAAAATTGTCCTGTGTTCCAGATAGCCAGCAGCTTTCTATTTTTTTTCTTTTTTGTTGCAGGTGTCATTATTGTCTATTTCTTTTCTCATGCTTGGAAGCCTCTTGGTTTTCCTTTACACTGTTGCATAAAACACATCGACTGAAAATGGTCATTATTCCTGACTTGCAGTGCTCCAGTCTTTCACTTGAGGTTTAATCTCATGTTTTTGTAAGTGTAAATAAAATTAACTCTGTAGTGCACTTGTTGCTCATTTGTGCTGTTTTTGAAGAGAACGGTCCATTTGTTTAGTAAGTCAGTCAGGCCGCAGCTCTCAGCTGACATACATATACAGTGGGGCAAGTTAAAGTTTATCTTTTTCTGTGTTTTCAAAAATTATATTTATTGCAGTTCGTGCATGTTTTTTATGTTTAAGGGGTTTAATCTCATGTCTTTGTAAGTGTAAATTCACACAGTCTGCAGTGCAATAGTTGCTCACTGAATCCAGCTACATAATTAATTAACACAGCAGTGTCAATTGGTGACACATAAGGAAGGCGTTGTTGTTGTTGTCGTCAGTCCTGAGACTGGTTTGATGCAGCTCTCCATGCTACTCTATCCTGTGCGAGCTTCTTCCTCTCCCAGTACTTACTGCAACCTACATCCTTCTAAATCTGCTTAGTGTTTTCATCTCTTGGTCTCCCTCTACGATTTTTACCATCCACGCTGCCCTCCAATACTAAATTGGTGATCCTTTGATGCCTCAGAACATGTCCTGCCAACCAATCCCTTCTTCTAGTCAAGTTGTGCCACAAACTCCTCTTCTCCCCAATTCTATTCAATACTTCCTCATTAGTTATATGATCTACCCATCTAATCTTCATCATTCTTCTGTAGCACCACATTTCAAAAGCTTCTATTCTCTTCTTGTCCAAACTATTTATTGTCCATGTTTCACTTCCATACATGGCTACACTTCATACAAATACTTTCAGAAACGACATCCTGACATTTAAATCTATACTCGAAGTTAACAAATTTTTCTTCTTCAGAAACGCTCCCCTTGCCATTGCCAATCTACATTTTATATCCTCTCTCCTTCGACCATCATCAGTTATTTTGCTCCCCAAATAGCAAAACTCCTTTACTATTTTAAGCGTCTCATTTCCTAATCTAATTCCCTCAGCATCAATCTAATTCGACTATATTCCATTAACCTTGTTTTACTTTTGTTGATGTTCACCTTATATCCTCGTTTCAAGACAATGTCCATTCTGTTCAACGGCTCTTCCAAGTCCTTTGCTGTCTCTGACAGAATTACAATGTCATCGGCGAACCTCAACGTTTTTATTTCTTCTCCATGGATTTTAATACCTACTCTGAATTTTTCTTTTGTTTCCTTTACTGCTTGCTCAATATACAGATTGAATAACATCGGGGACAGGCTACAACCCTGTTTCACTCCCTTCCCAACCGCTGCTTCCCTTTCATGCCCCTCGACTCTTATAACTGCCATCTGGTTTCTGTACAAATTGTAAATAGCTTTTCGCTCCCTGTATTTTACCCCTGCCACCTTTAGAATTTGAAAGAGAGTATTCCAGTCGACATTGTCAGAAGCTTTCTCTAAGTCTACAAATGCCTTTCCTTATTTTCTAAGATAAGTCGTAGGGTCAGTATTGCCTCACGTGTTCCAACATTTCTGCGGAATCCAAACTGATCTTCGCCAAGGTCGGCTTCTACCAGTTTTTCCATTTGTCTGTAAAGAATTCGCATTAGTATTTTGCAGCCGTGACTTATTAAACTGATAGTTCGGTAATTTTCACATCTGTCAACACCTGCTTTCTTTGGGATTGGAATTATTATACCATATTTACTCGAATCTAAGCCGCACTTTTTTTCCGGTTTTTGTAATCCAAAAAACCGCCTGCGGCTTAGAATCGAGTGCATAGCAAGCGGAAGTTCTGAAAAATGTTGGTAGATGCCGCCACAACTAACTTATGTCGTCGAATATATGTAGCGCTACACAGGCATGCTTTGTAGATAAATACTGGCGCCAAAACCTCTGCCTCAGTAAATAAATTTTAAAAAAAGGGTGGAAGACGAGCTTTTTTTTCTCCGCCCAAGTTTCGACCACTGCATTTTCATACATTATCCAACGAAGTAAATACAAATTCTGTATTGTTCATCTTCGAATGTAGCAGAATTTCAATGTACTACAAAAATCCGACTGGCAAGACTGTTTGGGATGTTTGTCAATATGGCCAACTCTATGTTCTGAATTTTTTCCTACCTGTGAGAAGAGATGGTTGCTAATAGGAACCTGATGAAATGTGAATCACATGCAGTATTCTCTTCACCATAAGAATAATACGAATGTAAACATTTTGTCATGTATTCTTTCATGTTTGCTGCTGTCTCATTTAAACCCTGTCCGCCTAATAAACTACGAAACTAGAGTGAGACAACAGCAAACGCGGAAGAATATACGTATCGTGTCATGTTTACATTCGTATTATTCTTATGCCTAATAGTGATACAGTCAGCAATGAAGCACGGCAACTGACTAGATTTTTAAATCTAAGATGACTCTAATTTCTGTGCAGAATTTGATGTACTAAAGAAGCGGCTGCAAAGATTTTCAAACGGAGAAAAATTTTTGCCTAACTCTCGTTCAGAACATGTTCTATCATACGCAGTCTATTATTTGGTTCTTGATCATTATCAAAGAAAGCAGCAGTGCAAGTAACAGCAAATAGCAGTCTGTTGTCATTGTTTCGCTAATGAGACGATTCCCCCCCCCCCTCTCTCTCTCTCTCTCTCTCTCTCTCTCTCTCTCTCTCTCTCTCTCTCTCTCTCTCTCTCTTTTTTTTCTTTTTATATTGTAAGCGGCGGTAGCGCGCACAAAAGCAAGCCATGCTGCGAGCAGCGACAGGCTGTAAACACACACTATCAGAATGCGACAAACAATGCATGACACAGTACAGTAATGCATTTTCAGCTTTGAGTGACGTAAACACCTATAACAAAGAGAATGGCACTTATCAGATCAAAGCAAAATAAGCAATCGATTCAACCAGACGAAGCACGTGAAAAAGGAAGGGTACCCATATAAATACGGATGGAGCGCCTGACGCAAAGCAATGGCTACCTGGTAAAGCTTAACTGCTAAGCTTACGACTCGAACCAAACTACTGTAACTGTATCGTCATTCATTCGACCTAAATTGTGTATCATATTACAATGGACCAACTTTGTTTCGATTTGGAGGTGCGGCCTAAAACTTTTCTCTCCCCTTGAATTTCGAGTCTCAAATTTCAGGAGCGGCTTAGATTCGGGATTTTTTTTCCCCCTTTATTTCGAGTTTCATTTTGCAGGTGCGGCTTAGATTCGAGTACGGCTTAGATTCGAGTAAATACGGTAGTCTTCTTGAAGTCTGAGGGTATTTCGCCTATCTCATACATCTTGCTCACCAGATAATAGAGTTTTGTCAGGACTGGCTCTCCCAAGGCTGTCAGTAGTTCTAATGGAATGTTGTCTACTCCGGGGGCCTTGTTTCGACTCAGGTCTTTCAGTGCTCTATCAAACTCTTCACGCAGTATCATATATCCCATTTCATCTTCATCTACATCCTCTTCCATTTCCATGATATTGTCCTCAAGTACATTGCCCTTGTATAGACCCTCTATATACTCCTTCCACCTTCCTGCTTTCCCTTCTTTGCTTAGAACTAGGTTTCCATCTGAGCTCTTGATATTCATGCAAGTGGTTCTCTTTTCCCCGAAGGTCTCTATAATTTTCCTGTAGGCAGTATCTATCTTACCCCCAGTGAGATAAGCCTCTACATCCTTACATTTGTCCTCTAGCCATGCCTGCTTAGCCATTTTGCACTTCCTGTCGATCTCATTTTTGAGATGTTTGTATTCCTTTTTGACTGCTTCACGTACTGCATTTTCATATTTTCTCCTTTCATTAATTAAATTCAATATTCCTTCTGTTACCCAAGGGTTTCTACTAGCCCTCGTCTTTTTACCTACTAGGTCGTCTGCTGCCTTCATTACTTCATCCCTCAGAGCTACCCATTCTTTTTCTACTGTATTTCTTTCCCCCATTCCTGTCAATTGTTCCCTTACACTCTCTTTGAAACTCTATACAACCTCTGGTTTAGTCAGTTTATTCAGGTCCCATCTCCTTAAATTCCCACCTTTTTGCAGTTTCTTCAGTTTTAATCTACAGTTCATAACCAATAGATTGTGGTCAGAGTTCACATCTGCCCCTGGAAATGTCTTACAATTTAAAACCTGGTTATAAGGAAGGCAGCAAGCTGTATATCGAGGATTATATCTGCTTTTATAGTTTAGTTCTTCAGGTAGTCTTCGTAGGATGGACAGGATGTGTGCATGCTGTATGCAGACACAGGAGGAGTTGGTCGCAGTTTTTGAACAGCTGAATGTGATTCTGGCTACGGTCAGTCACCTTCGAACTGCTGTCTTGAGGTGTGGTGGTGGCAGAGAATCTGGTGTGTCGCATGAGACACCTCAGGTGTTGCCTGTGTGGGTTCAGAGGCATCTCCTAGTGTACCCGACTTGGTGGGTCTGCCCCAACAGCACGGGGAGTGGCGAGTGGTAGCGCATTTGCATCACTCGAAGCGGAGGGCCGATATGGAAACTGGCCACCTGGCCTCACCAATTCACCCTGTGAGTGGACAAATGGCCGCTCCTTCGGCAGGGTCTGAGCAGGCACAAGGCCGTCATGGGGAATTACTGGTTATCGGGAGCTCCGATGTTAGGCACGTAATGGAGCCCCTTAAACAGATGGAATCCCAATTTAGTTTCTTGCATGTATCGTGAACCTCTCGCCCGGCAGAAACTTCCAAGTGACTGGAAAAAAGTGCAGGTGACTCGTGTACATAAGAAGGGTGAAAGAGCGGAGGACCACAAAATTACAGATCAATATCCCTAACTTAAGTTTGCTGCAGAATCCTTGAACATGTTCTCAGCTTAAATATAATAAACCTTCTTGAGACTGAGAAACTTATGTCCACGAATCAACACGGTTTTAGAAAGCATTGCTCATGTGAAATTCAGCTTGCCCTTTTCTCACACGTAATACTGCGAACTGTGGATAAAGGGCAACAGGCTGATTCCATATTTCTACATTTCTGGAAAGCATTTGACACAGTGCCCCATTGGAGGTTGTTAATAAAGGTATGAGTATATGGAGTATGTTCAGAAATACGGAGTGGCTCGAAAACTTCTTAAGTAATAGAACCCAGTCTGTTGTCCTTGGTGGCAAGTGTTCATTAGAGACAAGGGTATCGTCAGAAGTTCCCCATAGAAGTGTGATAGGACCGCTGTTGTTCTCCGTGTACATAAATGATTTGGTGGACAGAGTGGAAAGCAATCTGCAGTTGTTTGCTGGTGATGCTGTAGTATGTGGTGAGGCATTGAAGTTGAGGTACTGTAGGAAGATACAAGACGACTTAGACAAAATTTCTAGTTAGTGTGATGAATAGCAGCTAGCTCTAAATGTGGAAAAATGTAAGTTAGTGCAGATGGATAGGAAGAAGAAACCTATAATGTTCGGATACAGTGTTAGTAGTGTCCTGCTGGACACAGTGAAGTCATTTACATATCTGGGCATAACACTGCAAAGCGATATGAAATGGAACGAACATGTGAGGACCTTGTTAGGGAAGGCGAATCGTCGACTTCAGTTTATTGGGAGAATTTTAGGAAAGTGTGGCTAACATGTAAAGGAAACTGCATGTAGGATGCTAGTGTTACCTATTTTTGAGTACTGCTTAAGTTTTTGGAATCTGTACGCAGTCAGTCTGGAGGAAGGCATCGAAACAATTCAGAGGCGGACTGCTAGATTTGTTTCCAGTAGGTTCGAACAACAGGTAAGTGTTAGGGAGATGCTTCGGGAACTCAAATGGGAATCCTTGGAGGGAAGGCAATGTTCTTTTGCAGGAACACTATTGAGAAAATTTAGAGAACCAGCATTTTAAGCTGACTGCCAAATGATTCTACTGCCACAATGGGGTTTAGGTAGAACTCACCATGGGCCACTCCGTCATTTCAGTGTCCAGTCTGCACAATACATCCCTGCATCACTGACCACAAAGAACCTTGCATTAGAAGGAATTCAGGGCCACCACTGTATGCAGCAGCCACCACATGGTCCAAAAGGATCTGTTCAATGTACTGCCTGGTGGTAAGTCAGCTGTGGACCACGACAAGATCCATATGGCTGTCAACACTGAAGCTTACACACGCCATCACAGTACCTCACAAACATACATGGCCGTGACCTTGCATCAGAGGATATCTGGACTCGACTATGAATTAACATGTTTTGCCAGTGAAGAAGTTGCCTGTTCACATGGAAGAGCAGAACTGAGGGTGAGCTGCAATATGTTCTCATGTCAAGTGGAGTACTCAAACAAGACATCTGCATTTTAAGGGTCTTTCTTGTAATCTGTTCATTATAATATGATCGGTCACAGTGGGTCTAGATTATCTTTCAGTGCTCTGGCGGTATATTTATGACACCACAATGCAGAAATGGCAAGATTTTGGTCTTCACTTGGTGTCATAATGCTTCGACGACCTTGTCCAACTCGCCTTGTCTCCCTGTATCGTGTCCACAAACCGTAGATTACTATAGAGAGGCATTAGCATTTGCAGCAATATGATCGAAAGTCTGTCCTCCTTGGATCAAACAATTTGCCCTTGCAATTTGCACTGCATTAATATGTCGCAAGCATCACATGTGCTAGGTTGTATACAATGTCCACAAATGAGAACTGCCATCTCTGTATCTCACTAGAAAACACAGGGACACCAGTACTCAGTTTCTTATGAGGAGTTAACTGACACTGTAATGCACAACACAACCAGTAGGTGAAAAACAATTTTAATTGTTGCCTACATTGAAAACAAATATGAGACCACAGGTATCAAAATAGATTCAACATAATGGATGTCGATACACACATTCCCCTAATTCCTTTCAACAGTGCAGCACATAATACACTGTTATAAGTAACTGGTAAATTAATACAGCCTTTAGTTTTCTCAGTAGTTGTATCACATGGGAAAGATTGGCACACACATGCCCAGTGCACTCATTCATTGACAGTTTGCTGTCGGTCATAAAGCACAGCAGTTTAGTAGCCTCCATATTACCATGGCACCCAATGTTGTTGAGGCTGTGTATCAGATGATGTGTGTTTTCTTTGTTCATTTTAATTTTATTTTTGATGAGCCACACCTTGACATTTACAGAGAGCACACCTGATATTAGTAGAGCTTGTGCAGTAGTTTTTTTCCTTTAGCCGTAATGGTGGTGCTATCAGCAAACTGCAACGTGTCGTTGTTACAACATCGATATAGATAAGGCATAAGAGAGGTCCTATGACAGATCACTGGGGTATGGCATGCTCCAATTTTTGTTCTCAGAAGATTGGTCTGTGGACTGACTACCTTTTTTCGGGCTCCAAATGCAGATTGCAGTGTTGCCAGACCACTACCTTCAGTATTACAGTACTGTAGCTTATTAAGCAGTATCTTTTGTAAAATGCAGTCAAAAGCTTTGCTGAGGTCACAGTATGTTAGTGCCACACTTTCTCTTTCTTCAAACGCCTGCTTTATCTTTTTAATTAATTCCAGTTCTGTTGTAACCATTGTCTTTCCTCTGTGAAAATTGTGCTGTGTGTCCTGGTAGAGTTAATAGTCTTCAGAGTAACTTAATGTCTGGTATTTCATTACAGACTCCATAATATTAGGTAAAATTGGGATTACTGAATTTGTTATGTGTAACCTGTAAATTGTTCCAACATAGCATACCTTTCAAAAAAGAGGTGTGTGAATGGTACATAAATGGATGAAAAATAGGGAAAACCTTCTCGTGTGTCATGGGATAGGTCTTCTGCAGTGTGCTGAAAAATAAACAACTAAAAACATTTCTGCAAATTCCAAATTAAAGTCTGAAAAGTGAAGTAATAGAAGAGTGGAACCATAACTGCCAAATAGAAACAAGAATCTGAGCATATTGAGGAACACTTCATTGAAATATTGCAGATAATTGTATTCTGAGCAACAGACTAATAACACATGTTGTTAAGTAAGGGAAGAATTGAACTATCTGAAAAGTGACTGAAGTGTGGTGTTTAAAATTAATAAAAGTGCTGTTGGAAACAGGCAGTTGCCAAAATGAGAGAAACAATTATTTTGTGGAGAAAGAGTAGAAAAGTAAGATGCCACAGCCGAATTATAAGAATTACATTGTGTGGAAAAAGATTTTCACAGTAGATACAGTTAATTCATATGCAACACTTGATTATTACTGATGGTACTAGCATGGATTTCTGACAGATGATTTTGAAAATGTTGAAAAATTTGGATGATTGGATCAATAACAAGTCACACTGCCATTTCTATTACATATCATCTTCCTTGCTGAATTAAAATACACACAACAATGTGTGTTCCTCCTTAGCTTTTTCCGTTTTCCTTTCTCTTCCTCTGAAATAAGAAGCTGGAATGTAAGGTAGGTAGGAAGATGAGGAGGTGGTAAGAAATGAGGGCAGCCCAGAAAATTGTGGATTAAAATTGCAGAATAGGAGCAGCAGGGCACCAAATCTGGATCCAAAAAAGGGTGGTAAGTTATAATGCTTAGTTTTTTAATGGCATTACAATAAGGAACAGTTCATATGATAGCTGAACTAATACAGTTGGTTTAAATCTAACGAACAAAAATTTTGTAATAAGTGTCCTGCACTCTTAATGTAGTTGATGGGTTACATTATTCACAACACTGCTGGATTACTTTTATTTTGCACTAGACTGGTATTGGACAGTATGGCCGTTTCAAGTGGTCCTACAGAAGATAAACAGTAACAAAGTATACGCTTTAGAATACAGTACATAATACTTTAGGACTTGGTATGTGTTCACAGTTAGGAGATTTTACTTTGATTTTTAAGTTGGTTTTTAGCATGTTGTCATTATACTATACATACCAGCAATGTGTGTTGTCATCAACGATATCAATCTGTGCATATCGTTTTCTGTGATTTAGGTGCCCATGAAAGGCTAAGGTCTCAGTTTTGAGTCCCAGTTCGGCAAACGGCTTTAATCTACTAAGTAGGTTCCAATCAGTGCACACTCCACTGTGAGTGAACATTTGTTCTAGAAACAATCTCCAAGGCTGTGGCTAACCCATGTCTCCACTATACCCTTTCTTCCAGAAGTGCTAGTCCCACAAATTACATAGAACTCCTGTGTAGTTTGCAAGGTAGGAAATGAGGTTGTAACACCGAAGGTCCTAAGTCAAGTCACAGTTTTAATCTGCTAAGAAGTTTCATATCAATGTACACTCCCTGGCAGAGTGATATTAATTCGTGAATGACTAAGTAATTGTAGAGGATGCGACTGGTTTACTGTAAACTGTGTTTGACATTTAGATTATCTCACAATATAGTAAAAATGTGTCATGTTGGTAGTTTTGAGTGGATTTACTGAACAAATATTTCATCTTATCCCTAACTCAAGTAGCAACTGTCTGAAAAATTGTCTGGACATGGATTTCTTTCATATTTGTAGTAGTATCAGTTTTGCAATATAGATTACGCAATATAAGGAAACTGTAATTTTCCAGTCAATTTACCAGGAGGTTCTCACATTTACTTTTTACATTTGTTCCATCAAAATACACTGCCTGACAAACATAGTGAAGCTCCAAGAAGGGAAGGAGGAAATGAAATGAAACTTAATGGCTTGCATGAGCATGTGATGTTATTTCAGTGATAAAAAGAATCAAGATAAATTTACTAACAACTTTGCAGCATGATCCTACTTATCAGTATGATGGTGCAACACCTCTGACCTGGCTAAGTGCACTGATTTGGTTGGGAAGGGTTTCATAAAGTCATTGTAGCCTCTCCTGAGGCAAACTCGCTTACAACTGTTGAAACTGGTTTTTGATATCCCGGATATTGGCCACGGAATGGAATTGACGTATGAGCTGGACCCATGTGTTCCATTGGGAACAGATCTAGGGACTTTGGTGTTCGTGGCAGTACCTCCCAACAATATGCAAACAATTCATAGACACTCGTGCCATGTATGGGTGAGCACTGTCCAATGGAAAAATGTCACCACAGTAGTCTTGCATGAGATGAAACATTTGAGTGTCTGTGACATACCATTTGGTTATAAGGGTCTCCTCAATCACTACCAGCTGTCACCTGAAGCCATACCTGATGGCCATCGACACCAGGAATAGCTATGGGACTGTACTGCTAATGGAGAAATGAGAACTCTCCAAAGGTTGGCACCGTACTAGCTGAAGATGGTCATCTGGGGTAGTGTAGAACCGTGATTCGTCGCTGAACACGATATGATGCCATTCACCGGCAGACCGTGCATCCCAGTTATGGCAGCACTTGAAGCACAGCCATTTGTGTAGGGGTTATTATAGGCAGTCTATGCGTGGGACAGTAATCAACAGTCTGGCATTGCTAGTCTCCGACAAATCGTAAGAGATGACACAGAACATTCCGAGGAGTCCAGTACTTGCTTTGCGATGGCAGGTGCAGACGTGAAGGGGTTGCGATGTTCTCGGTGCACAATACGGTGATCCTCCCTTGTAGTAGTTGGATGTGGTCACCTAGAATCCGGATGAGTAGTAAACTTGCTCTCACATTCGCATTCCCGTGCAGACCGCTGCATCCAAATGCCCCATAAATATGGATATTGCACAATTTGACCAGCCAGCCAAATGGAGACCCACAATGAGTCCCCTTTCAAACACATTTCTATGCTGATAATGCTGTTTCATGAGAGTATTAAGCACCTCCCTGTCTTTCACAGTGATCACTCAACATCTGAGGCCGTTTGCACCCCTGACATACCTACTATACCTGGTAACAACACTAAAAATGAACAACGCTAATGAACTCACAGAGAATTGCACCGAGCGAGATGGCATGGTGGTTAGCACACTGGACTCATATTTGGGAGGACAATGGTTCAAACCTGCATCCAGTCATCCTGATTTAGGTTTTCTCTGATTTCCCTAAACACTTCAGGCAAATGCCGGGATGGTTCCTTTGAAAGGACACAGCCGACCCTTCCCCATGCTTCCATAATTCAATGGGACCGAAGATCTCACTGTTTGGTCGCCTCTGCAAATCAACCATTTATGTACTTACCAATGCTGTGTATGTGTTCAAAGATAGATTCGCATCCAAGCATGTCCTCTGAATGCTTCACTTTCTTGTCAGGCAGTGTATAATTTCATACAGCACATAATAGTGGTATTGTGACTCCTGTACAGAGCTCAGTCTTCAGGAATATACCTATGATGAACAAATGTATGTTGGAATTTTGAAGCAGGAAGTTTATACAACTCAAAAGGTTTACATCAATTTTGGAAATATTTTAGTAACTAATGCAAACTTGTTTTATAAAAACAATTAAAATACTACATGCAAAAAATGAACACTTTCTCCCTTAGTGTCAATTTTTTATCAATGACATCTGAGTGTTGTGTCATGGATAAGTGTTAGACTACAGAGCCAGAGGTCTGGAAACATGGTATGCTGGGTGCTCTGCAGCTTGTCTGTATTTAGCCCTTATGCAGTCGCACGACTTTTTGTAATGTTAATAGTCATGCGAGGTGTTGCTGACAGCCCAAATAAAAGTGGCTATTATGGCATTGTTGTGCAGCATATCACTGATATGAATATGTTTACTTCACAAATAGCTATTTGTAATGTTATTTCCCAGTACATTATTGCTTTATTTAATATTACTTTAGTATTAAATTGGGTTATTTGAAACATATGCAATAATTCGCATTTTCTTAAAGTATTTTGTTTAATTATTTATTTCTATTATTCTTTATTCTGTATTACAGGCATAAGACATTATACATATAATTAGACATTTTTTTCAGTCAACTTATACAAACATTTTATGAAATCAGTCACTATAGTTGGCTGCAAGGAGTGCATTACCGTAACACTTTTCACACACATTTCTCATGTGTTTCACACACATAACTTTCAAACATAGAGCACAGTGCGATTTAACTTTTATATCTTTACTCCAAGGACAAACTGTGCAGCACCTGGGCTTAAGTATTCTTTGTTCAGAAGGTGGTGCATTGTTGCCGTCTCCAATTCCTGGCATTTTAGCGGCTTTCTGTCTAACTTGTTTAGGTAGGGAGTGAATGGCTGCTCTCTTGAACACTGTAGGGTATACTCGTGACCTTCTGACATCACGTAAATACATTCTTTGGGAAATCCTCTCATTGTTATTATTTGCATATATGATGAAGGCGTTAATGCAAGCAATGACAATCATTCGGAAAAATAGGGCAAGTGGTCAGTGTCTAGTTTTTCTTGAGGTTGAATAAGTCGCACACATTTCATCTATTGTGTCCACACCTGTTTTGGTCTTATTGTACATTGTTAAAATTTCTGGTATCTTTTCCTCTGCAGTATTAGTGTCAATGGCACCATCATGATGCAAAGATGAAAGGAGAACAACAGTTTTTGCCCTTCTTTGGCACATATGAAACTATGGTGATATCCTTTCTGAATCCAAAAAGGCTGCTTCGAAGTTCACAACCTCTTGTGCAAACAAAGTCTGGAGTGAGCTTCCTCTTATTCTTTCTAAGAATTCCTACTACAGTAAGTTTCTTTTTCAGGAGCTCGTCAGCCAGTGGTATGAAACAAAACCAGTTGTCTAGTGTCGCATTGGATCCTGTACCTTTGACAGGCCGTGCAAGTCTATTTACTATCTCTGTAGGCAAGTTTGACAGTGCAGAGGACCCTCTGGCTATTTCCCAACATAGATTTCCATCCCCAAACTGTACCATGTTCTCCTGTCACACGTTGAAAATTTTCAAACCATATTTTGCAACCCCCTGTGGGTCCGGGGATTAGAATAGGGCCAAGGTATTCTTGCCTGTCGTACAAGGCGACTAAAAGGATTTTCACATGTTTCGGCCTTTATGTGATGGTCACCTGTAGGGTTTGACCTCCATTCTTCAAAATGTTCCCGAAGAGCAAACCAGTTGGGGAAGGGCGCCTTACAAGGTGCATCACGTCCATGGTGCATCGAGATCTTTAGCCCACTTTCTCGTCGTCGCATTGCAGTCCTGCCCAATCTCCATCTCTTGGGTGCGTTTTCCACCATGCACTATGCAGTGTTGATTTTTGCATCAATGATGACCATGGACTTCTTTGCACCTGATATCTAGCATGGTATCCAGTCCATTGTGCTTGGGCCGCCATGTACCCTGTTCGTTGCAGCCCCCGACCACACAGGGATCGCTCTCCTGATGCCTGCGCCATTAACTCCCCACTTATGCCAAGGGATAGATGCCCGTCCGCCTAGGGCATCGCGACTCCTGGCAATGGCCATCCTGCCAGGTGACCTGTGCTGCAGCTTGGTGGCGCCTGTGGTTGAAGTGGGTGGCATCAGGGCAGATGACATGTGATGAAGCGTATTCCATCGTCTCCTGCTGGTGGTGAAACTCACTTTAACAGACAGAAGTAAGACCCCAACTCGTTCCCCTCAATGGCCACACCATGGGAGGAACATCAGGCTAAGGATGGCAGCAGATCTTATTTGCCCCTGTACCTTGTATGTTCGAGAGCCGATGGGGAATCTTTCATGACGATGAAGCCTCAGTTTTTTGTTGAGCATTTAGAGGACAAGTTCGGGGAGGTGGAGGGCTTCTGCAAAATGATATCTGGGTCAGTCTTGATCAAAACAGCATCCTCTGCCCAGTCACGGGAGTTACTCACTTGTTACAAGCTGAGGGATATTTCTGTATCCATCACGCTCCATAAGAGGTTAAATATGGTCCAGGCTGTCATATTTCACAGAGACCTTCTTTTGCAGTCTGACAATGAGCTGCGCGACAGTTTAGAGCGGAGAGGTGTACATTTCGTCCGATGTGTCCACCGGGGTCTGAAGGATAATCAGGTTGCCACCGGTGCCTTCATCTTGGCCTTTGAGGGTGATACATTGCCTGAGAAGGTCAAGGTGATGGTCTACCGGTGTGATGTAAAGCCCTATATCCCTTCCCCGATGCAGTGCCTTAAGTGCTGGAAGTTTGGCCATAGGTCTCCCCGCTGTACTTCCAGTGTCACATGCTGAGATTGCGGATGCCCATCACATCCCAATACTCCATGTGCCCTACCTCCCATCTGTGTCAACTGCGGAGGGCACCATTCACCTTGCTCGCCTGACTGCAGGATTCTCCAAAAAGAAAGGAAAATCATGGAGTAAAAGACCCTGGACAAACTGACCTACACTGAGGCTAAGAGAAAATTTGAACGCCTGCATCCTGTGCGTATGACATCGTCTTATGCCGCCACTACAACAGTTCTGGCACCATCAGCTCCGCCAACCCAGGCCACCTCTCAGAGCCGGAAGACTACACCTGCCCCCCTTGATGGTGGGGATCATTTCCCTCCCTGTTGCTCCTGCACCACCTACTTCGGGAGCAACAACCCCCCCAACCATCGGGGACATACATCCTCACTTCTAAGCCAGAGAAGCATAAGTCTTCTTCGGCTTCTCTCACTAGGAAGGGGTCCCTTGGGTCACTCTCCTCCCAGGTTTAGTGGGAAAGACGAAACCCGCCAGTGGCTGAAGAGCCCAAAAGCATCTGGTCGTAGGGCTTCACATTCATCCTCAGTCCCAGAGACTGAGCCAGTGGGGTCCTCCCATCCAGGGAAACCCAAGGAACAGCGAGAAAAATCTAAAAAGAAAGCCCCTAAGACCAAGGAAACTGTGGTGACACACACACCAACGCTACCTAAAAGCTCTGTGTCTGAGCATGGAGTGGAGATTTTGGCGTCCACTGAGGACATAGATCTCACCAGACCCTCAGACATAATGGATATAGCCCGCTCAGGCAATAAATCGGTGGCAGCAGGTGACTCTGAGGCGTAAACTGCCTCATTGAATGTTCCATGCCTTCCCAGTCTCACGATGTCATCCTCCAGTGGAATTGCGGCGGTTTTTTCCACCGCCTGGCTGAGCTATGGCAACTGTTAAGCCTTACACCTGCCCTCCAGGAAACCTGGTTCCCAGCAATGCGGACCCCTGCCCTCCGTGGCTATAAGGGATATTACAGGAACCGTAGCGACTATAATCGAGTGTCAGGTGGAGTTGTTAATGTCCTAAACTTGATCTGTAGTGAACATGTGCCCCTTCAAACTCCTCTTGAAGCTGTGGCTGTCAGAATAAGGACAATGAAGGAATAACTGTCTGCAATATATATCTTCCTCCAGATGGTGCGGTACCCCTGAATGTATTAGCTGCACTGATTGATCGACTCCCTAAACCTTTCCTACTTCTGGGAGATTTTAATGCCCATAACCCCTTGTGGGGTGATACCATGTTTACTGACCGAGGCAGAGATGTCAAAACTTTACTCTTGCAATTCGACCTCTGCCTCTTAAATACTGGGGTCCCCACACATTTCAGTGTGGCTCATGGTAGTTACTCGGCCATTGATTTATCGATTTGCAGCCCAGGACTTCTCCCATCTATCCACTGGAGAGCACATGATGACCTGTGTGGTAGTGACCACTTCCCCATCTTCCTGTCACTGCCCCAGAGTCAGGCACATGGATGCCTGCCCAGATGGGCTTTGAACAAGGCGGACTGGGGAACTTTCACCTCTGCTGTCACCGCCGAATCTCCCCCACACAGTAACATCGATGTGATGGTTGAGCAGGTGACTAGCACAATTGTTTCTGTGGCAGAAAACGCGATCCCTCGCTCTTTAGGGTGACCGAAGTGTAAGGCAGCCCCTTGCTGGTCGCCAGAAGTCGCATGAAGCAATTAAGGAGTATTGGTGAGCTCTACAGCGGCATAAGCGGCACCCTTCCCTGGAGCACCTCATAGCCTTTAAATAGCTCTGTGCCCATGTTTCCTACCTTATCAAACAACGGAAGGAGTGTTGGGAAGGATATGTCTCCACCATTGGGTGCCACACGTCACCTTCACAAGTCTGGGCAAAGATCAAACGTCTTTTCGGGTACCAGGCCCCAACAGTTTTCCCCAGTGTTACCATAAATGGCGAGTCATGTATCGACGCAAACGCGATTGCCGAGCACTTTGCTCGATCCTCTGCATCGGAGAATTAACCCTCAGCCTTTCGCATGCTCAAACGGCAGCTGGAAGGGAATGTCCTCTCATTCACTACACGCTGCAGTGAATCCTATAACGCCGCTGCACTTACTTGCGGTTCCAGTTCCAAGTTGTCTTCATCCTCTGTTTCCGTGTCACTGTGATGAGAGAGAACTTCACAACTGTCTGTTTCCTCCTCTTTCTCTTCTCCTCCTTCAAAAGTTTCGTCTCAGACCTCTTCCCGAAGTTTCCGCACTCTTTCTTGTTCTATTTTATAATAATCCATAGCTGTTTTAACTGTACAGAGCGACAAAATACAAGCAGCTGCTACGGAACACAACTGTGCGTTTTCTCGCAGCACTACAACGCAAAGAGTCCTGTGGGGTGCCGCAGCAGCTCAAGGGACATTGTTGCATGTTTTCTTGGAACTTGCGCTTCCATTGTAGATTCTATTGTTACTCAAAGCTTTCATATTACGTCCCAGAAAGGTATCAAAGAACATGACGTTATACTCTTATCCATTATGTAATAATCCATCGATAAGAATGACTGGGGTGTTCTGAACAACCCGCACGACCACTTAAGGGTTAATAAAGGACATCTTGTTGTACACCATAAGCTGCACTTGAAAAATATTTATTTAACAAACATGTTTCGACATACAGCCTATCATCCATGGCGTATACTGTGCAGGCTTCTCATCCAGACCGGTCAGGACAGCACAGGCATCATACAGTCATGTGTTATCTTGTTGAAAATAAAAGCTCATCTAGATTTGATTGTTTCCGACAGAGTACTAAGGATTTATTCCCATATAATCAGCTCTGTATTATCTGAAGTATGAGGCATCGTAAATACATCATTGTTAAACCTGTCTCTAATAAAGATGATACCATAGTAGAGGTGTCAATAACCACTGACCTGTTTCCCTGCTGATGTCATTTTCGAAAATTGTTAAAATGATGATGTGTTCTAGAATAGTATCCCACCTGAGTGACAATAATATCCTCAGTAAATAACAATATAGGTTTCAGAAGAGTTGCTCAACTGAGAATACTATTTAATGTGTTCATTCATCATATTTTACAAGCATCAAATAATTTGCAAAGATTCTAAGTGCAAATAAGGGTGAACTAAGTTGTTTAGGAGTTCCACCGGTTGGTATTTTCTGCGAGCTATCTAAGATATTTGACTGTGTGAATCACAATATTCTCGTAGATAAATGAAGGTTTTATATAACTGATGATAAATGCAACCAATGGATGATGTCATATTTAACCAAAAGAATGCAGAAAGTTGTATTTAGTAATTCAGCCAATGGAATCTGGAGAGATTCTTCTCACTAGGGAGAAACCACGCATGGGGTTCTCCAAGGCTGAATCTTAGATCCGCTGTTGTTCCTCATATGTGTGTATGCCATCTTCCATTTAATATACAAGTAGAATTAGTTTTTCTTGCAGATGACACCAGTATTGCAATCAATCCAAATGTACATACAACAACAGAAGAAATGGTAAACAACGTTTTCACATGTATCATTGGCTGGTTTTCTGCAAATACACGACACATGGTGAGTAAATACTAAATAGCATGGAAACTTAAAAAATTTTAGGTGCTCATACGGATGAGAATTTAAACTGCAACTCCTAAAACAACGTAGTGCAACCCAGGAACGTACCTACAGCTTTTGCATGGGGGGAGGGGGGGGGGGGTCAGGGTCCAACACTGTCATTTAGTAAGGTAAACCTGTCTTCGCCCACCACATAAAAAGGTTTTGCTGTTAACGCCAATAGAGTCAATCAAGCAGAAATGAAAAAACCCACAAATACGTTAGCATCCATATTACATGCGGATAAAACTGTAGAGAAACACTAATTGATCCAAGCGTCTTTAAATAAAACATATGTATTGTAGCTGTTGAGGTATTTATTTATGAAAAAGCAATTAATTGTAAGCTAACATTTGAGGTAATTATATATTTTTAATACCACTATTAATCATTTATATTAAGCAATAATATTATTATATTAGTCTTTGTATTTAAACTGTGACACTTTGGCATTTTGCTGTAACTTCAGGTCGTAAGTTAATTTAAAAATAAACATTAATTACTTTAAATTAAAGTATTATATTTAGCCTTTTACGTCTTGCTGCTAACTTACTAATAATTTCTTCACAATCTAGTTGCACCGCCAGATCACGATGAACACTCATTAGAGCAAGACCAGTAAGTTTTTCACCTCCCATTTTATTCCTTGTGTAAGTTTTTAGCCTCTTCAAAGTCGAGAAACATCTTTCAGGGGTCGCCATTGACACTGGGAGTGTGGCTAATATGATAAGAAGCTTTTTTATCGAAGGGAGAAACAGTTCATCACACTGATCAATAACTTCTATTGCAGTGACAGGTTTTTCCTCTACAGATTTCCAGTGATTGTGCCATATCTCGTATTCACTCAGAATACATTCATTGTGCCTACATTCTCAGCAAGAAATATTTGCGCTATCTTCTTAAGATTTTCTTTGGTGCGGGAGTCATTATTGGTTTTCTCAGGCATGAGCGTCTGAATTCCTTCGATTGTTTCTTCATGTGGTTTAAAACGAGCATCAAGTTCTGTGATCACATGTTCAATAAAAGGGTAAAATACATTTCGACGGTAATATATTTCAGCAGTTTCTCCTGGTACATTGCTGCGCTGGGTTTGCCTTCCAGTCGTTCTTGGAACAGTTGTGTCACTTGAGCTCATCTGCTTTGCCTGCTCGAAAAGGACTGAGAACTCACTTTCATTCCGAATATTTTGTAGAGTAGTTTTAACTGTTTTCGCATAACTGCAAGTTTTCATCAGATCAACATTGACCTTCTGCATTGCTTTATTCAGGTTCGCTGTATATGAAAAAACTTTTCATAATATAACAAGCAACATGATAAATTGGCTATTTCCCATGGCAGTTTGCAGTTGGTATGCTTCAGTGGCGACAATCCTACTAGCAGCATCTTGAGGGGCCTCAAGTGTTGCGCATACTACAGGAAGCATTTCTGCAAATCTCTCAGCAGCCACATGCTTTTCGGTCCACCGCTTCTCACAAAGGGAGATAAGCGTTGAATGAGATGAGTCAGTTTGATCTGAAATTTTCTTCAAAAAGTTGTCCCGAAGTGGAGATTGTCGAAAAAAGTTTACTATACTTTTTATTGTTCCAATACAGTTCCGTATCATAGGTATTCCACACGAATGCGCAAGAACTGAATTAAGAGCATGTGCCACACAGTGTACAAATTGCGCTCTCAGATATTGTTCTGCAATTATTCTTCTCACGCCTCGTAACCGGCCTCTCATTACTGCAGCGCCATCGAAGCCTTGCCCTGCAAGTTTGTCCATATCCAAGTTATAAGATAAGAGATGTGTTATGATGGTGTTTGCCAATGCTTGCGCTGAAACATCTTCCACGCAGATAAAGTCAAGAAAATCCTCCCTGATAATCGATTTTCCAGATGAGCTGTCTAAATATTGTAAACATAACGCTAGTTGTTCTTGGCATGATATGTCTTTTGCGGAATTCCGCTACGGTTAGCAAGATTGCACTCACTTCCGTTGGACACACAGTGAGGGTGGGGGTAGACACCCCACCGCAGGGCACAGCTATTTTTTGCAGCCTCATTCCTCCATGGCTTGTCACTATGTCAACCAAGCGCAGTGCGCGACTATTTTGTGGCACGGAGTTTCGAACGCCGGTATTCTTCTAATATTGGCGTTTTTTTGTGTAAACTAAGGAAAGGCGGGGTGTCCGGACCCCCCCCCCCCCCCTTTATATACGTCCGTGGACTTCAACCTTATTTGTACTTAGAATCTTTGCAAATCTTGGTGAGAGACATATCAGTAAGTTGACATATTTTACATATTTTCATTCAATAATTTCGCGTGGAATAACTCATCTTTAAGGAAGAAAGTCTTCATTGGTCAAAAAGTGATGTAAAAATAATTCAGAATGCTCACCTGCTACCAACTTGTCGACATCCATTTAAGTAGTTGGACATTTTGACTACTGCTTCACAGTACACTTATTCCCTCATGAACTTCGTTGTAAATAATCCACTGCAGATCAAAAGGAACAATGATGTGCGTAATTACAATACCAGAAGAAAAAAAAATGACATTCATCACACCACATTAAGTTTGTCTTTAGAACAAAAAGAGGTGCACAATGCTGCAAACAAAAATTTTGGTCACTTGGACCTAACCATTCATATAAAATGTGTGACAGACACAAAAAAAAAAAAAAAAAAAAAAAAAAAAAAAAAAAAAAAAAATCTCCCAGCCATATTTACAATTAAATCTATTATTCGAATGTAAAATAACTCCATCAGGGTGTATACGCAGACAAGGAAAATAAATTCCCAGATTTTTCTCAGATTTCCCGGTTAAAAATACACTTTCTCCTGGGTGAAAATACACTTTTTCCTTTGTAAGTGACAGTGTACTCTCCTTCGAAACTTTAAAACTTATCAGTCATTTGAATTGTTATGGTTTTATACAGGGGTGTAGAATTTCCCGGCACTTAAGAAAAAGATGATGGATGGATGGATGGAGAGGGTTTTAAGTGCGCATGACGACAAGGGCTTCAGTGCTCGCTCAGTAACGCAGATTGAGGCGGGTGTCAAGAAAAGACTCAGAACAGTAAGATAAAAGAGAACGTAAGTCACAGGCGAAGAAAAACCCTTTTTGGAAAGATTTTTGATGTGCAGCAACATCTACGCTGCATATTTTCGTATTACGAAAGTACAAATTCGAATTCCATCAAATACCGCATGTTACTTTCCGAAGCATTGGAATCGAGATTGCGATGTGCCTTTGTAAGCCAGTCATGGCTCATGTCACGTGATCTCTTCAGCCGATGACCGCGGATATTCAGAGCATGGGACACCTGATGTAGTCAGCCAACAGCAACATCACAGTTAAGTAGCGAGGAAAACACAGAACAAGAAAAGTTAATGGTTTGAATTAATATACACAATGTTGCTACAAGAAAGGCAAAGCTTTCACGTATAATATTTGTCTCGAAGATTAAGAAGCTACAAGAGAAGCTAAGCTTTCACAAATAATGTTCATCTTTTTTGCGTGTGTTACACTTTAAGATACATCGCACAAATGTGGCCATAATTTTTTTTTTTAATGCCGGCATAAATTTCTGATGTTCTGGGCTCGAGATTCTTGTAAATAGCTCGTCATGAAAGAGTTGATTTTCAAACGAGAGTCAAACGCTCTAGGATTTAAGAAATTCATCGTAAATTCTCGCACATAGTTCATCTTGTGGAAAAGGAAATTTATTTTGAAAATAACGCTTTTCATTCCACAATTCGCAATATTTTCCTGCGACCTGTCAGAAATAGGTTCTTGCAGTAGTTGCCAGAGAGCACCAGATACGAGGTGTCACCGCACTTGCGCAGCTACGATGACGTAGGAAGGCCTTATGTTCGTACGTGTAAGACATTAAAAGATCTTACATTATGTCATAAAAGAAACAAGACATCAGAGGATACTCAAAGACCGTCGGAATTTCGTGAACCATATTAAAATGCATAATTCGCCTTAAAGTGCACATTCATATGTCCAGATTCCCAATGAAGTAGGCCTCGACCTGATATTAAGCTTTTCACTGTCGTTTTCGGGATGTAAATTTTCTTGTAGTACCAGTACTGTATTACCTCATGTTTGGTTCTTTATTATAGCAATGCCACACGTGCTAGAATACGAAAACGTGCTCTTGAAATGCAGCGGACGTTTGAAACTAGCCAATAGTGTGGAATTAAACGCTTCATTTCATATAAATTGACTGTCTCAGCGGGAAAGATTAACAAAAGGCAAATTTCTTAAGCAAACTGACGACTATTAACTTCATTGTTCTGCAAGGCAATTAATGCTTGACTGTCAGACAGTTGGAAATAAAATAAAATCTGAAACTAATAACATATTTTAGCCTTCCGTAATTATGTGAATGTGTTTTAGTTCATTCGATAGCTCCCAGGCAAAGAAATCCGTTTTGTTTTCTTTTGACGTGAGAGCAGTAAACGAAGAGGAAACAGCAAAATCAAACAATGCAAACACGGTCGACTAGCTCCTCCCCCTCCCCCTTCCTGGCACTCATCGCTCGGCCGTTTGAGATAGGACATCAAAAATTTAAAAGGAAACGACTTTACAAAAATATGTTCATTTTGTAGCGCACATCTTTCTGAAGAGTCTGCTAAAAAAAAAAACATATATCTTCGAGGAAATGTACGGCATGTTATTTGGTCTTACGTGTTCCAAAGTGCAGTGCCACGCTCTTCGCACAGCATTCTTCTACCGCACGTCACTGTATTTCGCTCTGTGGAACTCAAATGTGTGTATTTTGTAATGGATGTCATCAAACCATATTCAGGACAGTACAGATTAAAATGTCCTGTGGTGCCTCTCCTGCTCCCAGTCGGCCGGTTTGACATCCTGCCCCTCTTTAAAAAAAATCTCGCAGTTAATACTGAATAGCATTATTTGTAACCAGGAGAACAAGAACTCTTCAGAAAATGTTCACACTTTATTGCGTATTAGCTAATAACTTGCTGTTCTGTGTGACATAAAATCAAATATAGAATACATAAAATCGTTAAAGATAAGACATGCAAGACAAACATGTCTTCAATCCCTTCTCTCTAATCCGGCTACAGCTTTAAATATAGTGCTTTCCTTTCTGCGAAAGAATCTGTTACCTCATCAAAATTCATCAAACGTTTTGCTACATGAAAAATCAAAATGTCGTTGTCTAATACGGGAAAAAGCTGTTAATACAAATAGTACCCAAGACTGGTGTGGTTTATCGACCGGACTACGTCTGTTTTGTCACTGTCTGCTAGATAAAACAAAATAGGTCTTTCTAATATTTCAGCAGCTGTAGCACACACCAAATAAGCAAGACTGTTTTGGCAACAATGGTCATTTTTATAACACGACAGAATATAATTCACGAAGTACCAATATGAAATGCTTATTTGGTTTACAGTAAGCAACAAGCTTTATGTTATAAAATAGTTTCACATTTCATTCTTACACTCTAGTTTCTCAAGCGTGAGATCGAAAAGTAGTAATACGAAATGTTTGTAAAAATTTGGAATCGTCATATTCTTCCATAATTAGTGTGATGTCTCAATTTCTACGGGTATCATGTGGCTGCTTACACAGCCAACAGCCAGATTTCTGTATCCAGGAGCGGGGGAAGTTACTACTCATATGCGACTAATTGCGCAAGCGCATGAGGCCGCTTGTTAATGCTCAAATGAATCTTATATAAACAGTTATGTCGTCACGCTCATCGGAGGCAATTTTTTTGTTATGAAGCATTGCTCAGTCTTCCTAAAGTCTTTGAAACATTTTGATGCTGTCAGACGCTTGTATGGGCACTCTTCTTCTTCGTCTTTTTTTTTTATTATTATTATTATTTTTTACACATGGCGCATTTTCTTTGCAATTTAAGCTTTATTTTCGTTTTTCCTCTCATTCATGTTTTATTGCTACAGTATTATTCTGTTGTAGAGGGATACAGTAATGTCCTTTGATAGAGTATCTGTTCTTACCAGTCAAAATTACAAAAAATTTAGCTAAAACAATGAAAAATTCCCGGAATTCTAAAAAATGTCCGGGTTTTTCCCGGATCTCCCGGTTGTCACGGATCTTATACATCTTGCTCCATCTATATTAGGATGCATCATGAAATGGTTCATACAATGTACACACGACAATCTGTGTACCATAGAGACTGATGTAATTCATGATGATCATAAAGATTTAAGATTTAAAAGGAACATTGTCTGATCTATATGTACAGCATTATACAATATCTGATCAAAAGTATCCAGACATCCCTGTGTAATGTGAAATTGACCACTATAATTCAGTTAAAATTACTTGATAGTTGACTATTCACATGTTGATGCCTGGTTTCCTCCAATCAGAGTGCTCAGTGCCGCGTGCGAACCATTCGCCATTCCCAAACTACCGCAACAGTTGGTCATTTCACTTTCACTTCCTTGTGTGGCATTATTTCTTGATGTGTTTGGATCCTGGGTCAGGGATAAACACACTGAAAACATTGTGCACACTCAAAATGATGCTTATGAAATACACACATTCCATACACAGTGCTAACCAAATAATACTGGATACTTCCGAAGAAGATATGATTCATTGTCACATATACAGTTATCGTAATTTCAGAGACTGGCTTACATTAGATAAGCTTCGTACGACATTATAAGAAACTGGATATTTGAAGGCTGCAATTCATCATTGCAACTGAACCTATGACAACCATAAATATGAGGGCTGCTTCCAGTCTTGTGGCTTAGTGCAGTGGTTAGCACATTTACTTCATGTGTAAAAGGTCATGGTTTCAGAATTTGTCAACTGTAGAGAACTTCTTTTTTTTTTTTTTTTTTAATTTGTAAGTTGAGTCACAAGATTTTGATTACATTTAAACCAATTAACTAAATGAAAATAGCATTTTCTTTTAAATTTCTGATTCTTTGTCACGTCAGTTTTGTCATCGTACTGACTTTATTTGCTCTTATTTTTCAGCATATCATTCTTTTTTCATTTGGAATATGCCTGTGTTGTCTATAATCTGCAACCAAATGCCAAAGGAAGACTGCTCATCGGTTGGTAACGTGGCAGCTTGTTTAGCTTGCGTGAGGGTAGTTTCAGGTAACCAGTGATAGTTATAATGTAGCTTACTTTAATTGTCATGAAGAAAATGATTGTAATTTTAGTTCTGCTGCAGATTATTGACCAGCACTGCCAGCAGTCCAGTTAACACACAGACCATGTGACAATGGGTGAACAGTTCTCCATGAATCACAAATTTCTGCAGTTAATGTTAAGCGACATTTGAGGTACTGTAAAGATGATGATTTGAAGTGATGCATCAATCTATACAATGTGGCAGTCCAACAGTAGGGTCTGGATTTAGTGAATGGCTAGAGAACATTGCCTGTCATCATGTGTAGTGGAGAAGGTGCTCTTAAAATATGGGGGTGTTTTCTGTGATTAGTGTGTGGTCCTCTTATTGCATGTAAGAAAATACTAAATTTGGAAGGATATGAACACATTTTACATCACAGCGCACTCCCTACAGTACAGAAACAGTTTGGAGACAACGATTGTATCAGTGTGACAGTGTATCCTGTCAGAAAGCAGCATGTGTGAGGCAATGGTTTATAAACAATAACATTCCTAAAATGGACTGCCCTGCCCAAAGTCCTAACCTGAACCCGATGGAACATCTTTCGAATGAGTTAGAGTGTTGACTTTGCTCCAGTCCTGAGCATCATCATAACTATCTGATTTCAACTCTTCAGGAAAAATAGGCTTCCACTCCTCCACAGACATTCAGACACCTAGTTGAAAGTGTCTCCAGCAGAGCCAAAACCATTGTAAAGGAGCAGGGTGAACACACCTCATGTTAGTGTCTGCTAATAGGTGCCCGCATACTTTTGATCAAATTGTGTATGCCATACTTTTTAAGTGAAGCTCGTGGCACACAAGACATCCTTTACCTATGGTTCAATCCTCAGTCAGCCAAGGCATTATTTTGTCACTTTTCACTTCTTTCACCTCTGGCAGTGGTTTGTGTATGTGAAGTTACACCATGGTTCTGAGTCAATGTTACATTGTAGGTACGACAATAACTGGCTTTGTAAATCGGCTAACAGGTCAGAGCGAGGCAAGAGCATACCACCCTCAGTAGGAGTCCATCTCGCAACACGCTACGGAGTTCCGACTGATGTTCTGGTTGACGACAGCTTCCCCTTTATTTAGGCAATATTGCAAACCCATTAGAAGTTTTCAGCAGTACTCTGCAGAAAATTAAAGTAACTATAACTTGATAGGCGATGTCATAGTGTTACTAGAAGGAGATTTTTGCACAAGGGGAATGTGAACTGATGAAGTAAACATATGCCTAGCGTTCTTCTTTGGGGTCTCAGTTAATATTATTGTGCTTACCAAAAGTGTGGAAAGAGGACATCTGAAAAATGACATAACAGCTGTTCATCTTCCACATATTCTGGTCAAGACTGGAAACACTGATCTTTGAGAAATAAACAGTGTGATAATTATCCAGAGCAGATTGTGCACTGCAGAGACCACATCTGATGTCAACAACTGATCCAGACATTGCACACATTAAGGACAAGCCTGGAAATGTAGACATTCTTACTTCGAGAACAAAAAAACAACCAGGCAGCTGTCATGCAATGCTGATGAAATCTGCCAAGAACCTGAAATAATGTACAAACTAACCAATACAGCTGTAAGCACAGAGAAAACAGTTCATTACTTTAGAATTTTTGAACACTTTAGATTCTGCAGGTTTCCCACACCACTTATTTATAGTTTCTATTCTCACACTTGTGTTTCAGCTGAAAATTTTGAAGTCACTGATACACTATAATGGCAATAGGGTGCCATTTCACTTGTAGTGTAATGCTGGCCATTGTGTTAAACCAAATCTGATAAGAGAGGAACTGTGTTATTTCACATATTACGATTTGAGAACACTTTGACTGTTTTTGTAAACATTACTGATGAAAAACATACAACCGGTCACACTTTTTGAATGAATGATTTATTTCATGTCATCTAGTTTCAGGCCTGGACACATCAGACAACAACAAAGATTTTTTGTACAAATTTCTTATTGTCCAATAATATAACAGGGAGAGCGGTGTGCTGACCACCTGCCCCTCCATATCCACATCCAGTGATGCCTGTGGGCTGAGGATGACACGGCGGGTGGTCGGTACCGTTGGGCCTTCGTGGCCTGTTCGGGAGGAGTTTTTAGTTTTTTAATAATATAACAGAATATTTTTGATTTTCCTGTTTACTAAAGCTTTTACATATTTGCATAATGGTTATGGTGAAATGAATCATTCCTTTAAAACATGGCTGGTTGTAGTTTTTTTCCTTCAGTTCTATTTGAGAAACAGTGTGTCTGCCAGGGGTTTCATTGATCTCCAGTGACCTCACATGTAATTTCAAGAGACTGCAGTCCCACCCCACCCCTCCCCCATAATGTACAATGCAGTGATGATAAACAAATTACAACAACACACACTGCAAAATCACAGGAGTTGACATGAGGCAGGGCTGTTCCTCCCAAGAGCAGCATTATGTGGCCGGCTTGTGCACTGATCAGCCAGAACAATACAACCACTGACATACTATTGATATAAACCCATCCAGGTAACAGCAACATCACTTGGTGAGGAATGACTGCTTGTCAGATACACGCATGATGAGTGTAGTATCAGTGAGCATGCTGTCCGTATGTAGAATGGGGAATCCAATCAATTATCTGTGTCTGACGCAGGGAAGATTGTGACGGCCCAGAGGCTCGGCTCGAGCATTTCAGAAAATGCACGACGTGTTGGGGAGGGGGGGGGGGGGGGGGGGGTTTGAAGAAGGGTGCTGTGGTGAGTGTTTTAAACACATGGAGAAACAAAGTTGAAACCACATCCAGATGTCGTGGGGTTGCGTGGCCACCCTCATCACAGATGTCAGAGGTTGCAGGCTGCACAGACTGGTAAAATAGGATGAGGTGGTGAACTGTGACGAAACTAACATCAGACTTTACTGCTGTGCAGTGTACAATTATGTCTGAATACACAGTGCACCGAACACCCCTAATCTACATCTACGTGGATACTCTGCAAACATACTTAAGTGCCTGGCAGAGGGTTCATCGAACCACCTTCACAATAATTCTCAGTGGTGGAAAAAATGAACACCTATATTTTTCTGTGTGAGCTCTGATTTCCCGCCCGCATCTCGTGGTCGTGCGGCAGCGTTCTCGCTTCCCACGCCCGGGTTCGATTCCCGGTGGGGTCAGGGATTTTCTCTGCCTCGTGATGGCTGGGTGTTGTGTGCTGTCCTTAGGTTTAAGTAGTTCTAAGTTCTAGGGGACTGATGACCATAGATGTTAAGTCCCATAGTGCTCAGAGCCATTTGAACCATTTTTGAATCTGATTTCCCTTATTTTATTATGATAGTTTCTCCCTATGTAAGTTGGCACCAACTAAATATTTTCACATTCGGAGGAGAAAGTTGGTGATCGAAATTTCTTGAGAAGGTACCACCGCAACGAAAAAGGTTTTTGCTTTAATGGTGTCCACCCCAAATCCTGTATCATGTCAATGGTACTCTCTCCCCGATTTTGCAATAATAAAAATGTGCTGTTCTTCTTTGAACTTTCTCAAATTACACCATTAATCCTATCTGGTAAGGATCCCAGACTGCGCACCAGTACTTCGAAAGAGAATGGACAAGTGTACTGTATGCAGTCTTTTTGGCATGACCAGCTACATTTTATAAGTGTTCTGCCAATAAAATGCAATCTTTTGTTTGACTTCCCCGCAAAATTTTCTATGTGCTCCTTCGAATATAAGTTGTACGAAACTGTAATTCCTAGGTATTTAGCTGAATTTACGGCCTTTAGATTTGATTGATTTATAGTGTAACCAAGGTTTAATGGATTCCTATTAGCACTTTTGTGGATGACCTCACACTTTTCATTATTTGGGGTCAATTGCCAATTCTCACACCGCACAGACGGTGTATCCACAGCCGACAACCCGTGCATATGCCAATGATAACAAGACGACATCGGCAACTACTACTGAAATGGGCAGGTGACCAGTGGCATGGTCTGACGAATCCCAACACCTTCTTTGTCATGACAAGAGGAGGGTGCAAATCCACCACCTCCCAGGGAACAGCTCCTTGCCACCTGTACTGAGACACCCGAGACAAGCTGGGGGTGGCTCCATTATGCCCTGGGGAACATTCACACGGGCCTCCATGGGTCCAGTGGGGCTCGTGCAAGGCACCATGATGGCCAAGGAGTATCATACACGGGTTGCATAGACCCCTTCATGACGATTGGGCTTGCTGACAGCAGTGGCACATTTTAACACGACAATGTGCCATGCCACAAGGCCGGGAGTGTGATGGCGTGGTTCGAGGAACAGAGTGGGGAGTTCCACTTGATGTGCTGGTCCCCCAACTCACCACATCTGAACCTGATCGATCACATTTGGGATATGGCGTCAGAGATCATCATCTCCCTCCCCGAATTTATGGGAATCGAGTGACTTGCGTGTACAGATGTGATGCCAACCCCATCCAGTGAATTAGCAAGGTGTCATTGCTTCCATCCCACCATGTGTTGCCACTGTTGGCTGTGACAAAGGTGAGCACATCAACTATAAGATAGGTGGTCATCATGTTCTGGCTGATCAGCATATGTGAGCCCATCGAGCAGCCTGCTTGTTGTGGTGACACACTCTAAAATAGTAGATAAGACTGTAGAAAGAGTAATACACAAATTAATACTTACCTATAAATACTTACAATTTATCCAGCAACATTGCTACCGACACATCCAATGGAAGATGATGTAACTACACTGCTAACCATTAAAATTGCAACACCAGGATGTCTAGCAAATGATGAAATTTTACATGGCCCAGTCACACCAATGTCTCCACCACTTATGTTCAATGTCAATGTGCAGTAACCAATTACAGACGAAAGATGGCAGCACTAGCAGTGGATTGTACATAAATGTAAAGCATGTTGGGAGGACGGCAACATGGGAAACAGTGCAGTCACTGTAATGCAACAATGGATCGATTTATCTGACATCCAAACGGGCATGATCATTGGCTTTTGGGCCAAGGGTGGAAGTATTTCTGCAACAGCTAAGATTTTAAACTGTTTGCATGCAACCATGGTTTAAGTATATCATTCATGGCAAAATGGGGCTATTCAGAACTCATGCTGAGACAACTGTGGTGCATAACGGGCCATAG
Source organism: Schistocerca cancellata (assembly GCF_023864275.1). Classification (NCBI taxonomy): domain Eukaryota; kingdom Metazoa; phylum Arthropoda; class Insecta; order Orthoptera; family Acrididae; genus Schistocerca; species Schistocerca cancellata. Next base: position 130,921,764 of record NC_064635.1, read on the forward strand.
ATAATAGGGATGAACACGGCTGCAGAGGTGACTATGGGTGAACAGATGTGCAACTTTTGAACAGGGCGAATAGGTGTGCAACTGTTGAGCAACTGAGCACCCAGATGAACCGAGGGACTACCAACAGTGTCTCCTCAGCAACTGTTGAGCCAACGGTGGTGCGTATGGCTCTCTACAGCAGGCATCTAGTTCGTGCACCCATGCTGATGGCTGCTCGTGGGCAATGAAGGCTGTACAGTGTGAAATGTGCGAAAGCAAACAAGGAGGGAGCATTACAGCCTGGGGAATAGTTTTGCATAATTCCCTGGGTGATCTTGTCGTTCTGGAAGACACAATGGATCAAGAGTAGTATGCATTTATCCCTGGGGACCACGTCCACCCCTTCACACAATTTTTGGTGCGATGGTATGTACCAGTAGGACACAGCAGCTGTCACACAGCTTGCAGTGTATGTGCATGGCCTGAAGAACACCAGAATGAGTTTATTGTACTCCCCTGGCCACCAAATACACCAGATTTAAACCTACATCTATCTACATCTACATCCATACTCCGCAAGCCACCTGACGGTGTGTGGCGAAGGGTACTTTGAGTACCTCTATCGGTTCTCCCTTCTATTACAGTCTCGTATTGTTCGTGGAAAGAAGGATTGTCGGTATGCCTCTGTGTGGGCTCTAATCTCTCTGATTTTATCCTCATGGTCTCTTCGCGAGATATACATAGGAGGGAGCAATATACTGCTTGACTCTCCGGTGAAGGTATGTTCTAGAAACTTTGACAAAAGCCCACACCGAGCTACTGAGCGTCTCTCCTACAGAGTCTTCCACTGGAGTTTATCTCCGTTTATCTCCGTAACGCTTTCGTGATTACTAAATGATCCTGTAACGAAGCGTGCTGCTCTCCGTTGGATCTTCTCTATATCTTCTATCAACCCTATCTGGTACGGATCCCACACTGCTGAGCAGTATTCAAGCAGTGGGTGAACAAACATACTGTAACCTACTTCCTTTGTTTTCGGATTGCATTTCCTTAGGATTCTTCCAATGAATCTCAGTCTGGCATCTGCTTTACCGACGATCAACATTATATGATCATTCCATTTTAAATCACTCCTAATGCATACCCCCAGATAATTTATGGTATTAACTGCTTCCAGTTGCTGACCTGCTATTTTGTAGCTAAATGATAAAGGATCTATCTTTCTGTGTTTTCGCAGCACATTACACTTGTCTACATTGAGATTCAATTGCCATTCCCTGCACCATGCGTCAATTCGCTGCAGATCCTCCTGCATTTCAGTACAATTTTCCATTGTTACAACCTCTCGATACACCACAGCATCATCTGCAAAAAGCCTCAGTGAACTTCCGATGTCATCCACCAGGTCATTTATGTATATTGTGAATAGCAACGGTCCTACGACACTCCCCTGCGGCACACCTGAAACCACTCTTACTTCGGAAGACTTCTCTCCATTGAGAATGACATGCTGCGTCCTGTTATCTAGGAACTCCTCAATCCAATCACACAATTGGTCTGATAGTCCATATGCTCTTACTTTGTTCGTTAAATGACTGTGGGGAACTCTATCGAATGCCTTGCGGAAGTCAAGAAACATGGCATCTACCTGTGAACCCATGTCTATGGCCCTCTGAGTCTTGTGAACGAATAGCGCGAGCTGGGTTTCACATGACCGTCTTTTTCGAAACCCATGCTGATTCCTACAGAGTAGATTTCTACCTATGTGAGAATTTGTGGAACCATCTTGATCAGGCAGTTTGCACCATGGAGCCTCAGCCGAGGAACCTAGTGCAGCTGGCCACAACACTGGAGTCGGCATGTCGGCACCATCCAGAACCTCATTGATTCTTTTCCAGCACATCTTGAATTGGTTCATGCTGCAAAAAGTGTTATTCACGCCTATCACTGGTGGTAACATTAATGTGACTGGACACTGCATTAATTGTGCATATACAGTATAGAAGGAAGAATACACAATTAAATTTGTAGGTGATTTGGGGATATACAGGGTACAAAATATAATATACAGAGGTGCCATCTCTGGCAGGAGCAATGGCTCTAAGCAGGCCAGGCATCGAATTGAATTGAATTTGAATGGTAGATAACTCATAACGATGCTTAAAATTTCAACTTAGCATGAGTTCATGGCTGTGTTCCTTCTGAAGGTGATAACCCTAGTGGTACTGAAACCTGGTCAAGGCTTATTACAGTAAATTTTATGTAACCAGTTGGCTGTACACAACTTTTATTGAAAGATATGAGTAAGTTATTCCACGCCTTACCAACTCTATGGCAGAGTACATCGACTGTAGTGGTTGGCAAGCAACAATCTGTGACCAGATGTTTTCAATGGGTGAGAGTCTAGAAATCTGCCACCCAGGACAACAGTCAAGTGCATTACATGTAGAACTAGGTCAGGACAGTGCAAGCAATATGTATTCATTGAGAACATAACACCAACTGTTCAAATTACCAGTTATGTGGACTGGAGGTGACAGTTAAGTGCACCTAATGGCCCCTGATAACAGTAACAAATGCAATATGACGATGCTCATTCTTCTTGGAGATGTCTATCAAAGATGATGTAGGCAGAATGAGGATTTGTCTGAAAAGACAACATAGGGCCACTTCTGTCGAGTGCACCCTATTGGCATGCCTTTCTCCGCTGCTGCATCATGAGCATTCACAACAATGATTGATGTGCTGAGAACCTGTGATGTGTCAGACTTGTAACACTGTCTTTCTGTATACTAGTGGTGTAACGAACATAGATGGCCCCCGGGGCATGACACTTTATTGGCAGCCCCCATTGGCACCCAGGAACACTTTATTGGCACCCCCTCTCCCTGCCAGTTACGACACTAGACTTTATTGGCATCCTGCCCCCTCCAGAAATACGTATAGTAATCTAATGTATAGAATTTACTCTACTAATAATATATTTTCTAGAAAATCTTGCTTGTCTTGGAGACCATTTGGCACCCATGTTCAAGTGGCACTTGGGGCCAGATAGACCCCCTTGCCCCCTCCCTCCACCTCACTAGTGGATATTTGTGTTGTTGCAAACATGCCCACTTCCTAAGTAAAGGTACACAATATAGCTGTACAATCCCACATGGCCTAGTGATGGAAATGTCTGTCCTGTAAGGTGTTAGTCTCGTATGGCCATGAGGATCCTGCTTGGTATTGAGTATGGCTCTCCTGAACCCACTGATTCCATATTCCCAAGAGAGTCATGTGATTTTCAGCAACACAAACAGCTGTATCATGGAATGATAAAGCATAGTCTCAACAGGCCATGACCCTCCCATTGTCAAAGTCAGGCATAGGCTTGCACACACTATTCTTTCTAATGCGAGACATAAAACGATCCCACAAACAACATTCAAGTGTGTAACCCTTTCTTATGTACAGAATATAAATATCTTTAGTCCTGTGTATTATGTGTGTTTGTATTGAAATCTTTTTCATTTGCATATCCGAGCTTGCCCCTTTGACCTCAATGAGATGTCTGTCTCAGCAGCAGCTTTGGTAATGGGAAGTTGACGATGGAATATAAATAATCAAAGGAGTAAAGTAGTTTGGGTGCTGAGAAGCCAATAGCATGGCTACCAGAAATTATGGATTTTCTGTATCTGTTATAGACTTATCACTTTAATTACCCTGTTAAAGGAAGTTATTACAAAACTATGGAAATAGGCATTTCATAATTTACTGTTTTACAGAAAAGAATGAAAAGGTAATGTTTAAATTTTGTTAATCATATGCTATCACAGTGTTTTATAAATTGTAATGATTTCCTTCCTGAGTACACAGTAAACCTGTCTATGAATGATTTCATCACCACAGCTTACTAAAATAGGCTGTGCCAAGCTGACAAAAATCTCACATTCTGCATGTGTCACCTTAAATTATCAACAATATAAGGAAAAGGCAGGTTGATACTCATCGTAAAGCAACCAGCTGTTCACAAGAATGAAAGGCCACCGCCAAACTGTGGCCAAGAGCAGAGTAGATCACCCTGTGGCACATGTAGCTGAACATAACATTGATTTCAATGGCTGCTTCATTACCCAAACCATGTTGGTCCACCCTTCCTCCACCAGCCTTTCCAAAATGTACAGATGGTAGTTATCCTTACAACACATTCTCTTCTCCCAAAACCATCCTGGCCTCAATCTACAGTAATTTACTCTCCCCACACTTTCCAACTCCTCTGTACTATCCCCTCTCCCCTATTCTCACCCCATCACCCTCTTTGTGTGCCATCCTATGCCAAAGCACCTACCTGTCTTTCCCTTTCCCCACTTCTCTCCTTTTGTGCTCCTCTTTCCCCATAGCCTCCCGACACAGTGTCTGTTGGCAGTCTAATCCCTGCACGCTCTGCCAGACAGTGCTCTTCTCTCCCCCCACTTGTACCCTGCTATCCATTCTCCTTCCTTGACTCCCCCAGATTGCCGCCTCTGTTCTACATGACAGTTGCGTTCCGGTCCGAGATGCCGGAGATGGTGGTTATGTGTGCATGAGGTGTGCTTCCTTGTGTGAACGAATGTAAGTGTGTTTCCTTTTATGAACAAGGCTTTGGCCAAAAGCTAGTGGTATCTTTTCATTGTGCCTGTCTGAAAGTCAACGAGTCATCTTTATGGTGAGTAGCAATCTATATTTTCCTTATATTGTTTATTTTCCAGCCTGGTGTTTCCACTGTTTGATTTCACCTTAAATTAGGATACGAACAAAACTGCTTTAAAAACAAGAAAAGTCATAAGGCTCAAGGCATTTGTCTGTATGCTGTTGTCGAAAGATAGTTGTCAGCATGAGCTGAAAAATAAATAGAGCAACTAAGAACAAGAATAGGGGGTAGAAGTAGATAGAAATAATTCGAGGGAGGGAGGGACGGAGGGGCGGCAGTCGGACAGACACAGGAATCAATAATGACGAGCTGAGTGTCTTGTTTCTTGCAGAGGCATGGCTTTTTGTGATTGGCTGTTTCCCCAATAGAATTGTTACCTGAGTATCTCTTTCTGACAACATCTGATTTGCGGTATGAATATAGTACTACCGTCATTCACAAAAAATCACTGTAATGCTTTCTGCTCCTCTCTTCATCCTCAGTTTCTCTAAATAATACAGCTACGGAAATCATAAACTATATCAGCGGTGAGGGAACTCGTGTTAGATTTACTTACACTCTGGACGCTATACAAATCTCCCTTTTACTTTTTGCTCTCTCCATGTCTAAACATATACTTATTGTTGTAAGTACTCCACTAAATAGCACGATTATCTCTTATTTTTGGTCTTCTTCACCAGTTCCACCCCAAATTCAAGTTTTAATGTATTTCTCTCAAATGACCTGTGAATGTCTGACACTGCTCCACAGAGTATTAGTGGAGTTGAAAAACATTTGAATTACATAACATCGGTGAGCTTGTGAAATATCATACAAAATAACATCCAGTTTCAAGATTCACTGCAATACATTTTGATGATGCAATAGGTAGTTTATAGTGTGTTGTAAGTGGGTTCTATATTCATGCAACACACCTTATTGACGCCGAAAGAAGTGTAGTGATTTTCCTCTTTCGAAGCATGAAGACATAAATTTCAGTTAGAAAAGATATAGTTTCGTGGGAAATAGTTCCGTCGCAGTAGAATTACTTCCCTTCGTGAACGTATGAAAATCTGCATCTATATCTGTATGACAGAGGGTACTTCCTATTGTACCATGTAGGTTTCTTCCCGTTCCATTCCCAAAACGGGAGAATGCCTGCTGGAATATCTCTCTGCGCATTGTAATTAATCTGATGTTTTCATCATCCCTACTAGAGCGACGGTGTTTTCGCAGATTCCTCGAGTATTCTGATTACTGCTTCTTGCAATTCTGTACGAAGGCGCTTGGGGGATAGTTGGAGTTTTTTTTCAACCGCCTGCCCCAGGTTTTTCAGTATTTTCATGAGACTCGTCAGGTAGCATCTATGTCACCACTGGTACTGCAATTCTTTGAATGTCTTCAATATTACTAGAGATAGGCCTCTGTTTTTTTACAAATAATATTTATTAATCTTTCAATGACTTTGTACAATGATATACACAAGTCGCTTTCTGAAAGGGTGTATACAATACGGCACATAATGGAAATAACAGCATTTGGGCGTAAATACGAGTGTCTTACATGCGAATAATTTCATCGAAAACCTTACACTTATCATGTAATCTAATCTGTTAAACATTTAGCACTTGCATCACTTCATTCGCTTCGCTCGCTACATTCGTTATCGGCCTTCTTCTTAATGCTTCTTCCCAGGTTCATTGTTTTTCGAGAAAACTACAGGTTTGCTCAGTACTACAGCTGTAGTACTTGCATGTTTTTAATCGGAACATATTCCTTATCGAACGCTTAAGCTGCAAAAGGGAAACCTGAACAAAATACAGAATTCTCAACAATGGCATTCATCAAGTCGACTGTGATTGTACAGCCGCGAAGCCTCCTTTCTAGTTTCTCTTTCTACTTACTACTAGTCACTAGATGTGATGTAAACACCAAAGATACATTCTGAAACGAAGCAATCCTATTGGCTCTAGCTACCTAGAAATGCTTTTGGTTGGTCTCGTTTCGAGCCGAGCTGCCCCCAACGGCAAGTGCTTTCCTATCAAACTACGCTAGCCAGTTGCCTTGAGACATATCTTTTGAAGAACTTTGATACGAATCTTTTACGTGCACTTGGAGCTGCAGCGAGCAGTACCAAAATGGCTGACATCGATTTAAACGTAGACAGCCTTATACAAAGGCTTCTTGAAGGTAACGTTTATTACTACATGCAAATCTTCCATCGGATGTAGATCCTGTGTAATAGATGTTGTCTCCGAGTTATGCATTTGCTGGAAATTGTACTGTTTGGATGAAATGGGCGTATCTGTCAAATGTCAAAATCTTGAGAATTTTATCGCAGGCAAAGTAGTTTAGCTTAATAGCGGGTGCGGGAACCCATTACAGAAGCCTGTAAGTAGTATTCCACTGTTTTAACTGAATGTACGTTTTGTTTTGCAGTAAGAGGATGTCGCCCAGGAAAGTCCGTGCAGATGTCCGAAGCAGAAGTGCGCGGACTGTGCTTGAAATCAAGAGAAATCTTCCTTCAGCAGCCAATTTTGTTGGAGCTAGAGGCTCCCCTCAAAATTTGTGGTAATTTACGATCTATCGTGATTGGATCAGTCGTTGAAATTATATGCGGTGCACAGTGCGTCGTAGTTTTTGAAATTAAAAATCTGTTAAAATAAAACTATACTAAAAAAGAAAATGTTTCCATACAGATGCGAACAAGGGAAACTTTTTGTGCCAGACCTTTGCTTGTGTTGGGATTAAGTGAAACCATCGATATTTATGCTCCTCTGTGTTTTAGGATTCAGGGCTAGTAGATTTTATTGACAATACGTAATAACTTATTTGTGCATCAGATTTGATACTCCCAAACCGGGAAGTTCAGAAACTTCAGCTCCTTACCGTTTATGCTTCAGGTGACATCCACGGGCAGTATACAGATCTCCTGCGGCTTTTTGAGTATGGCGGTTTCCCACCAGAGGCAAACTACTTATTTCTGGGTGATTATGTAGATCGTGGCAAACAGAGTTTAGAGACTATATGTCTTCTGCTTGCATACAAAATAAAATATCCAGAAAATTTTTTCCTTCTGCGTGGCAATCACGAATGTGCCAGTATTAACAGGATATATGGTTTCTATGATGAATGTAAGTATTTTATAAATTTCTTGCTAGACATAGAAATAGATGCTATCATATGTAGCTCTTTTGATTTTGCAGGGTGTAGTAATTACTTATATCGTTGCATTGGTATTTTCTTTTAAACTTGGCTTCTATCTCGAAGTAGGTGTATTGAATGGCTAGCATGGAATTGAAGTTGTATGTAGTATATAGTTTCTTTTTTAGTATGGTTTCTGCAATTTTTGACCTGACAGTTAATAATCTAGACAAGCTGAAGTTGCCTGTGTGATACTTCTCTCTATGAATGCCTGTAATTTGAAAGTGGTTTGATTTTTAGATGATTAAATAACAACTTGGTAAACTATTCTGTAGTTGCCACTTTAGCTCTGTCATATAAGGTGCTTTACCTGTTGATCATTGTATTTTTGTCAGTAGTGAAAGCCTGTTAATATTCGTGAAATTCCTGTTCGGTAGTGGCCTACAGAGAGCTGTTGATGAACATGTAAGAAAATTGCTGTATTAAGCAAATTAAATTTTAGTATGTAGTTGGAAGGATCAAAATCAGCACATCTTTCAAATTTGTTCAAAAATCTATCTATAAATCACACTTAAGTGGAAGGCAGTTTTTTCACTAGGCTAGTTGTAAAAGTTTCATATGGAAGTGATAATGATTAGCCTACAATTCAACCATCTTTCTTTGGCCAGTAATGCTATTAACCATGTAACTATTCCTCAGCATCAAATACTCACTTTGACTACTATGACAATTGTGTGTTTTAATTATCAAAGTATTTAGATTTCTTTAGCAATGTGTTTTTTTGTGTAAGGAGATTATTACTAATGTCTTCAGACCTTGTACAAAGTTAAAAATGCTAGACCGTTATGGAATAATTAAGGTTTTCAGTGGGGCTGCAAACATAACTATAGGTAGTGCAGTGTATCCAACTAGGCACCAAACTAAAGTTCAGTCTGTCATCATAACTTTCATTTAAATAAAGAATAGCTTATTATTCTTTCATTTATTGTCATTTAGATCCCAAGGAAAACTGCAAATGCAGAAAATAAAATAAATACTACACAAACAATGCAAGCAGTTCTTGATGTCCAGAGTATAGATATTGGTTGCATCCAATTTGGCATGACACTTTGCCAATGTCTCACTACTGCATGCAAGTGCAACTCTTGTAGGTCCCTCGGTAGAACTTTTTCAGGATACGTCCTCTAGACATATCATATAACTAAAGTCTCTAAATATACTTACAGATAATGTAGGTAGAAGTTTTATCATCACAAGCAATTCTCACTTTAAAAATCTCATTTAAGTATGAAGGTTTGATATGTGAGGTTGAAGGAAACATTTTTGCAAGAGGAAAAAAAGTATTTGCTTCATACATAGAAATCACAATTTCTGTAAATTTGTGTAATTAAGAGGCATGTTCAAAAAATAAATGTACTGTGACTGTTTTTATTTTTCTTTACTGGTATAGGGGATTCCCTGACGAACGAGCTTTGCAGGAACACAGTAGCATGTAAACTGATGTGGTCTTCTAGTTGCATGAAAGATGTCATTGAAGTCCCTCCAAGTCGGAACCAAGTGCTATGATCTGCTTCATACTTGCAGAAAGAATAATAGCCACTGAAATGTATTTGCAAATCAAATGAAATTGTTATGAACAGAAAGAATGTCTTTAAGCAATGTAGGAAGTTTAGTGGAGGCAGAACAAATCTTTGTATGAAGAGAGGAGTAGCCTAGTGACATCCCACGTTGGCTGATGAATTGGTGCAAAAAATAGAAGAAAATGTTCTTGAAGACTGTTGATTGATAGTGAAAGAAATTTCTCTGATGTTTTCACAGTTCCCCAGAACTTTCTTATGAGGCATTCACAGAATTGTTGGGATACTTAAACTGTGTACAATATGGGTCTCAAAACAGCTGACAGGTCACCACAAGAAAAATTAGGTCAGTACTACCTGCAAGTTTCTGGAGAAACTTGAACTGGAAGACAAGGATTTTTGAGTCAACTGAGGCATCCGATTCCACCTGTCAGATTTGATGCGTGACATAAGGGTGTTGTGTTGTGTGACGTCATGATGGTGTGGAGTTTAGTTTGAGTGTGTTGTGTTTGCAGATTTCGTCTTGTTGCGGTTGGTGGTGTCCTCTGGTGTGTGTGTGTGTGTGTGTGTGTGTGTGTGTGGTCTGCGTTTTATGTGATGTATTGGGTTCATGTGGGTGTCGGTGCTTGAAGTGTGCATTTATCGGTCGTGACTGTTATAGAAGAATGGAAATTACTGACGGTGAGTTAAGAATTAAGTTTCCGTTGTGTTTGTTATTGCGGTGTCGTTTGATGTTAACGGTTAGCTGTTTGTCGCATGGTAAGTCGTTTAATTCAGTTGGGGGCCTCTTTTGTTAGGTATGGATATGACTTCTAAGTATAATAGAGCATGTCTGTGGTCTGAAATGGGGGGATGACATGTTGTCCGTCATTAAATTTCTGCAACTTTTTGGACTTGTGATGGAGATAGTGAAATGCGTTGCATGCAAGCAGAATATGTAAGTTGGGGATTAGTGTGTAGGGCTGGAACTTTTTTGTGGTAAGTAGCAGTTTTTTTTGGTCTATTGTTCGTGTTTTATGATGATCGGGTGGGGTTTTTGTGTGTTGTTGGGTCGGTATTATTTACTGCATGTGTTGGTGGTTGATGATTTGGTATTGACACTTGTGGTTGGTTTATGTATTTAGGGGAAGTACTCTATTTCAATTTTTTTGTATTGTCAGTTGTAGCTGTATAGGTCATGGGAAGTGACTGATTCCAATTTGTCATCGTAGCTGTGTGTGTTTTGGTATCATGAGCTGTTGTTGACCTATATAGGTCAAGGGAAGTGTCCGATTCCAGTGTGACATTGTAGCTGTGTTTTTTTGGTATTGTGAGCTGCTGTTAACCTATGTAGGTCAAGGGAAGTACCTGATTACAATTTTTGTTTGTTTAGGTGGTGGTTTTTGGTATCGATAGCTGCGGTGTGATTGCAATTTTTGGAGTAGTTGGTTTCTTAAATTGTGAGATCGACAATCGCGGTTGAGCTATGTAGGTGGAGGGAAGTGACCAGTTCCTGTCGACATTGTAAGTGTAGTGGAATTTGGAAATTTTGTGCTTTTATGTCATCGTTTTGTGTGGTTTGGGCTCATGGTGTATGTCTATATGTGTTTATATTTAGTTTGTCCCCACTCAAAGACCCCCAATTTTCTGCACTGGTCCCATTACTTTGATTATATTTTTGGAGAGGGATGTGTTTGTTGGTTTTGAATGTATTTTTGTGTTTGTTGTCATTTATGTAATGACGTCATAGGTGCCATATTGGAGATGTTGAGAATGGTCATTTCCGCCATATTGGTGACGTCATGGGTCAAATCAGATGGGTGGAATCGAACATTTCTGTAATCCTGGATTTTTTGGGCTCTATTGTGACAGTGGCATCACACCAATTCCCCGACTGTCAAAAAATTCAAAACCACAATTTGGGTGAATTTCTACCTTAAGGGGAGACGATCAATGCACAGTGATATTGTGAGGCCCTAAAAGAACTCAGGAGGAGCATTCAAAACAAAATAGGGGGATGCTGATGTGTTTGTTGCACGACAGCAGCCATCCTCGTACAGCCTTAGCCACTCATTTGATTGCGATGTTTTGAACCACCACACTTATTCCCCTGCCTTCAGATTAACATTTTTCACCTCCCTAATGACCCAGACCAGTGGAAGTAAGTTTTGAACCAACGAGTGGGTGCAGCAAGAGGTTCTGAAAGGGGATGGAGCTCACGGGTAAGTTCTCTGAGAAGAGCATAAAGAGGCTGATAAAGATGATGATTGTGTGTAAAAGTTCAACAAGTGTATCAATGACATCCTGTAATTTTTTCAAATATGCTTATCCTAAAAAATATAAAAATCTAGTTCACTTACTTTGTGAACATACCTTCTACATTTAATAAATTTCAGACAGTGTCTTCAGCATTACATATCAATATCTTGCTGAGGTAGCATAGTTCCATAAATTTCTCTCCCTTGCATTTCCCCTCACGTATATAGTAAGGATGGGCAAGAAATCTGGTATCTGTTACAAATCGCAGTGCCAGAGAAATCACAGATATCACAATAACTTCACAGAATCTGACTGTAATTTCAGTCACAACTAGATGTCACAAGCAGCATTTAACATTCATGCTGTGTGCCATCTGTTTGCCAAATTTTTTATTTCTTCCTGTGAACATTGTATTGCTGGCTGTGATATCATTGACAAGTCACAAGTAAAAGTCACAAATAGCAACTGAGAAAGTAGCATTTAACATTCATTGCCATGTGCCATCAATTCACTGAAATTCATACTTCTTTCTGACAACCTTTTGCCTTATGCTATGGACGTATAACCAACTTACTTATGGTCAAATAAATGAACCAAGAAGCTAATATGGTATGAGAAAAATTATATAGTTGATGTTCTACCTAGACGGAGGACTGATGTGTTTGGGTGGAGTGTGATATTGGACACCATCTCTACCTGCCTTCCCACCAAAGCCTGTGGTCAAGGTTAAGTTGAAAGTTGATAAATCGGTTGAGAATTATTTAAGCCAGTGAATGTGAATGCCAAATAGAGGTTGTGCTAATAGATAGACCCTGTAGTATAGCCTGATGTTTGCATTCATGCCACATTTAAACCTGCTTAACACGCCTTTCACTGTAAAAACTAAAACTGAAAGATAATTTCAGATAATATACGTATATTAGGTAATGGACAAGGCTCTGATGAGTATTTTGATATTATATGCATGTATTGTACATAAACTGCTAACTATGTAACTCTTACCGAATGTTTAACAACAGTGTATTCACAAGCCAGATAGCATTTTTTAATGCTACAATACACACATAGTCTAAACTTTTGTGTGTATTGTCAAGCACAGCATTTAACTATCACCAGTGTCATCTATTAACTGGAAGATTAGTACTTTCCTCTGTTTTCACTTGTACATCATCAACCTTAAAACGCACAACCTTCCATCCTAGCTGGATCTTGGGTTACACTACAGGTTAATCTGGCATCACAACCCAGATTTGACGGAGAGGGGGGGGGGGGGCAGAGGACGGAGATGATCCAATAGGATACTCTATAAAGTCTTTATCGATAACTATTTGGCAGAAAATAACTATACCTAGAACAAGGGGAGAGTGGAATTTCTATTATTCAGTTGCTCTTACATTTCACACTTTTATCATCCCTTTCAGATTGCATATTGGCTTGAATGACAGCACTGTTCCAGTATTCATTTTGCACTCTATATTTAACCAGTTGTGGCTCTTTTAAGTTGAGAGTTCAAAAATTATCTAGAATCTTTACGATTATCTGCCGTGGATGTGAATGGGTATGTTGAGTAGCCGGTAATTGAACTGGGTACTGCATATGAAAAATCATGAAGATTATTAAACTTTTCTGCCGATACTAAATACTAGCACAGTAATTCAGTGTGCAACTTCCAATATTTATGGTTATGACAGCTATTGAGTAGGGAGGTTTGACACTTAGTAATAAACAACCTCTCTCAAACTTGGTTTCTAACTTCCCTTTTGATGACGACGACTGTCTAAAGACGCTGTCCCAACTTCTCCATTTCTACTGTCAGTGCTATTTTTAATTATTGCTGTATCATGTGTCTAAAAATTCGGTTCATATACCTATTAATAAATAAAAAAAAATTGTCAGAGTCTGTATTCTAAATGTGAACTCTTGCTTTACTGTGTGTCAATTTGTTATGAGCCAAAGGAAGAACAAATATAAAATGTACTTACTACTGACTGTTTTGTTGAGGTGATGTTTTTTCCTGTGGACAAGTATAAATTTTATCTACTGTGATTATCACAGAAATAGCTTTGATAGAGTGCAGAGGAATACAAGCTGTGAATTCATTAATTGTGATTTTAAATTATGACAAATCACAACGTAGAAACGCCATTGCTGAGAAGTATTCGCAGAAATCACTGACATCAGAAGGTCCCAGTTTACTCCGTGCCTTGTATGTACCTGGATGTAACTTAAATACTCACTTTTATTCATTTAATAATAGGTTTGTTGCTCGCTTGAAAGTATTATGGGGAGCTACATCTAGTATTAAATTTTAAAATCAGGAATATTTCATGGCGAAGTATTTTAGGAAGAATGTTTAGCGTCTTTGGTATGATGCTGTTGGTCAGTCTGTGTATAAAAAGTTAAAATTAGGAATTGGCATAATATCTAGCCAGTGCTTACCTTCAGGAGGTTAAATTCCTAATACTGCTGAAAGAAACACTTAATGTAGAATGTTTTAATCCTAGGTTAGGGATATATTAAATAATAATACTCCGTCTTCAGTCCCAACATTTTTGTGTTCTACTTACTGTCCATTTTTGAGGATTGTATAAATGTAATGGGGATTACATCCATGAAAGTAGTGTTATAGCTCTGAAATGCATTGGATAGTAATTAATAAACAAAAATATTATGACTGAAGACAGAATATTATTAATACAGGGTGGTCCATTGATAGTGACCGGTCCAAATATCTCACGAAATAAGCATCAAACGAAAAAACTACAAAGAATGAAACTCGTCTAGCTTGAAGGGGGAAACCAGATGGCGCTATGGTTGGCCCGCTAGATAGCGCTGCCATAGGTCAAACGGATATCAAATGCATTTTTTAAAATAGGAACCCCGATTTTTTTATTACATATTCGTGTGTTACGTAAAGAATTATGAATGTTTTAGTTGGACCACTTTTTTCGCTTTGTGGTAGATGACGCTGTAATAGTCACAAACGTGTGAGTATGTGGTTTCACATAACGTTCCGCCACTGCAGACAGTATTTGCTTCGTGATACATTACCCGTGTTAAAATGGACCGTTTACCAATTGCGGAAAAGGTCAATATCGTGTTGATGTATGGCTATTGTGATCAAAATGCCCAACTGGCGTGTGCTATGTATGCTGCTCGGTATCCTGGACGACATCATCAAAGTGTCCAGACCGTTTGCCAGATAGTTACGTTGTTTAAGGAAACAAGAAGAGGAAGTGTTTAGCCACATGTGAAACGTCAACCACTACCTGCAACAAATGGTGCCCAAGTAGGTGTTTTAGCTGCTGTCACGTCTAATCCACACATCAGTAGCAGACAAATTGCGCGAGAATGGGGAATCTGAAAAACGTCGGTGTTGAGATGTTACAGCAAAATTAATTGCACCCGTACCATATTCCTATGCACCAGGAATTGCAGGGTGACGATTTTGAACACCGTGTACAGTTCTGCCACTGGGCACGAGAGAAATTATGGGATGACAGATTTTTTGCACGCATTCTATTTCGTGACGAAGCGTCATTCACCAACAGCGGTAACGTAAACTGGCATAATATGCACTATTGGGCAACAGAAAATCCATGATGGTTGTGACAAGTGGAACATCAGTGTCCTTGTCGGGGTAATGTATGGTGCGACAAGATGTTTCACTGCATGACAGAATGGCAATGTACTTCCAACAAGAGGATGTCCGGCACATAGCTTGCGTGCGGTTGAAGCAGTATTGAATAGCATATTTCATGACAGGTGGATTGGTCCTCGAAGCATCATGGCCCGCGCATTCACCGGATCTGATGTCCCCGGATTTTCTTCTGTGGGGAAAGTTGAAGGCTATTTGATATCGTGAACCACCGACACCGCCTGACAACATGCGTCAGCGCATTGTCAATGCATGTGCGAACATTATGGAAGGCGGCCTACTTGCTGTTGAGAGGCATGTCGTTACACATTTTGTCAAATGCATTAAGGTTGATGGACATCATTTTGAGCATTTATTGCATTAATGTGGTATTTACAGGTAATCACACTGTAACAGCACGTATTCTCAGAAACGATAAGTTCACAAAGGTGCACATATCACATTGGAACAACCAAAATAAAATGTTCAAACGTACCTATGTTCCGTATTTTGATTTAAAAACCTACCAATTACCAACTTTTCATCTAAAATTGTGAGCCATACGTTTGTGACTATTACAGCGTCATATATAACAAAGCGAAAAAAGTGGTCCAACTAAAACATTTATATTTCTGTATGTACTACACGAGTATTTAATAATAAACACAGTTGATATCAGTTTGACCTGTGGCAGCGCCATCTAATGGGCCAACCATAGTGCCATCTGGTTTCCCCCTTCAAGCTATACAAGTTTCGTTGTTTGTAGTTTTTTCATTGTTTGTAGTTATTTCATGAGATATTCGCCCCGGTCACAATCAATGGACCACCCTGTATATCCCTCACATAGAAGTCACTGACAGCCCGAGACTTGGATGCAAACGTGAACAAAATATCCTGTATCACCTCAAAAGTGGTCTCTCACAACTGCAGCAACAGGACTGCTCACAAGTGACTTATGTGTTCCAACTTAGGACATTTGTCAAGTGTGTAGGGCCCAAACAAACAGGACTGACAGGAGATGCTGAACATATATGAAGAACACCTGCAGTAATAGGCACAGGTTTGGCTGACCCACAGGAGAGCATTGTTCAAATTCAGCTACAGTATACATAGCTATCATCGGTGCATGTGAAGTCATGTAGACTTAATAGGCTTGTAAATGTACACAACCTTAGCATTTACATGGCTGAATTAAGCTGTTTTGTGAAGGCTCTTGAAGTATACTTCAGTTACCCATGTGTTGCTTCCACAGGGACCACAAAGACAAGTGTAAGACTAATTAGAATTTGCAAAGAGGTGTGCTTAAACAGTCATTCTTCCCTTCTCTGTACAAAAATGAAATGGGAAGGAACAGTAATATGTGGTACAGTGACAAGTACCCTCTGTCATGCACTTCAGTGCTTTGCAGTGTGTAAGCAGATGTACATTTGGATTTCACATGTGTTAATGAACTGTTGTTGCATAGTGGGTGATGCTGTGCTAATTGTAGTTTGCATCAAGCGACATAAAAGTTGCAATCTAGTTTTTTTATGTGAATATAATGTGAGAGCTGTAATAAGATGAAAACTTAGAGAATAATTCAAAGGAACATGATTTTAGCATTGCAAAAAGTATACATTTGACTGAGAACTTCATTGATAGGAGGCAAGGACAAGAAATGAACACAGTAGACTTCTCAAGTTGTTCACATTTTGAAAACACACACACACACACACACATACACCATCCACATACAGTAAAAGTCCAATATACTGCAGATTTTGATACAGCACAGTGCAAAAATCTCACTACAATTGGTGTGCAGCATATCTGTTGCAACATTTACACCTGCAACTGTCACGATCTGAAGACGATAACTGATGGGGAGAGGTGTCACTAAATTCAACCTTGAGTTTGTCATTATACCAAGACTGTCGCTGGAGATAACTGGAAAACACATCTCATGGTTGTCATTGTGATGTAGACAACAAAATTTATTGTGTAGCAATGGTTGACAATCAACTATTCATTAAGAGTGTATATATGAGGTCTGTTCAGAAAGTTATGGAACATTCACAATTTTGCACCAATGGTTTGTTGGTACGAAATGTGGTTGGCATCCTTGCACATGCCTGTGTTTAATGTGTAACTGCTTGAAGTTTCATTGTTGTATGTCTGTTATTATTCAGTGTTGTATTGAGTACAACATTGTGTCACACAGTTTGTGAATTTCGAGGTGGCAGAGTTAGAGGAGCAATGTGTCTGCATTAAATTTTGTGTGAAACTCAATAAAACCTTTACAGAGACACACAGAATGGATCAGGAAGCCTATGGTGATGAATGCTTAAGTCGTACTCTATGTTAAGAGTGGTTCACGCGGTTTAAAAATGACCAGATGGAAGTTAAGGATGACACTTTTTCAGGATGCCCTTAGACGTTTATGATGATGCTCATGTCAGGAACGTCAACGAAATTGTGTGTGCCAATGGAAGAATGGCTGTCAGAGAAATTGCAGAAGTCAATTGGATCGTCTCATGAAACCCTGATACAGCATCTTGGAATGCATCATGTTGCTGCCAAGTTTGTCCCATGGCTCACGAGTCTAGACTAGAAAGACCTTTGCTTTGGAATCTGTGAAGATCTTTTGGATCGTGCAAATGAGAAAGAGATGTTCCTTAAGAGATCATAACTGATGGTGAGATGTGTGTGTGTGGTTATGATGTTGAGGCCAATGTTCGTCACAATGGGTCAGGAATGGTCCTCCAAAACCAAAAAAAGCTCGGGTCAGGTTAAATGTCAAAGCTATACTGATAGTTTTCTTTGACTTGGAAGGATTAGTTCATGAATTTGCGCCACAGGGGCAAACTGTTAATCGATAGTACTAATGGGACATGTTGCAATGCATGCGAGAAACTGTGAGAAGGAAATGGCCTGAAATGTGGCGAGACAATTCGTGGCCCTTGCATCACAACACATCCGCCCATTCATTCCTGTTGGTGCCTGACTAATGCACAAAGAATGAAATCGCTGCTGCGTCATTCTCCATCCTCTTAGACCTGGCCTCTGTGGACATTTTTTATTTCCAAAGTTGAAAACCCCATTGAAAGCGTGAAGATCTGCAACAATTGACCAAATAAAAGAAAATTTGCAGATGACGCCTCACATGATCCAGCAAGAGGTGTATGAAGACTGCTTCAAGAAGTGGAAAAGCATTGGGAGCAGTGTATCAGTTGTGGAGGAGAGTACTTCAAAGGAGACTGTGCACAGTAAGTAAAAGGTAAACGTAGAAAAATTTTGCGGACAAAGTTCCGGAATTCTTTGAACAGACATTGTGTATCTCTGTGTGTAAACCATTTCTTGCGAGTGATAAGCTAAAAATTATTAATCGTGTGCAGAATATTGATACAAAAGCGAGTTTAGCATGTGTGTGTGGTGTACCTGAATGAGCAATCAGGTGATGGATGAAAGAAGAGAATAAGCATGGAAGTTCTGTAAGTGCTTTTGAAAGGGATGTAGGAGTGCAAAAAAAAGGATGAAACTAGTAAAAAAACAGTGAACTTTACGAATGTCCTTATGGGTGGCTTTTAATAATGCCAAGTGGAGTTTTTAATAAAGCCAAGTGGATGTTTACCACTTTCTAGCCCAATTATGGAAGTCCGAAGTGCAACATTTCACTTCCTTTAATATGGAAAGAAAGACAACAAAATTCTTCTGGGTTTGGGCCGCATTGTCATTTATAAAATTCTGACGTTTCAGTGATTATTGGAAGATGCCTTCCTCAGGGTGTACTGCTAACTGCTGAATGAGCACTAGTTTGGTTACTTATATACTACGGAGGAGTGCTGTCATTGTATATGAGGGTGAGGAGGAAGGATATTAGGTGTTCTTTTTTTGGTCTTTGCATTGCGTGTTGTCATTGGCGGGAATAGGAGTTTTCCATTGGAGTTTCCTTTATTGCTTGCCATTGTTGGAAATCGGTGAATAGGAACCGGGCAGCGACTGCAGTGTATCGTTGTTTACTATTCGCCTAGTATCGACTAGGGTGCATCAGCAATCTGTGTACCCTCTGCCACTGTGGCCTACCACGCGCCTCTTGCTTTGCAAGAGCTGTCCTTCCGCAAAGCTGTCACTGCTGGCAGCCAAGATGCTTTAAATGGTACCCGTCCTCTCTATTCATGTTGTCAAGTCGCTTGGGTATTTTTGTAGCCTCTCTAATCTTCCTCCTCAAACTAAACAGCTGTTTTGCCAGTACATGGCCCCCTCGAAATTCAATCTACGTCCTGCACTGTTCCTGGTTTTCTACCATCGCTGATTTGTTGGATTGTTTGAGATGAATATATGTCTCGTGTTGAGATAACATTGTGCTTATCGGACGCCCAGTCTCACCTACATATGCCAGTCCACATTCACACCCAATTTCGTGAACTCCGACACCATGAAACTTGACAGTTGAATCTTTCCTATTTCCGTCAGTGACAACACGCAATGCAAAGACCAATAAAAGAACACCTAATACCCTTCCTCCTCAACCTTGTATCCAATGACAGCACTCCTTCATAGTATATAAGTAACCAAACTAGTGCTCATTCAGCAGTTAGCAAAACACTCTGAGGAATGTGTCTTGCAGTAGTTGCCAAAACTTCAAAATTTTATAGTTGACAATGCGGCCTCAAACCCAGAAGAATTTTATTTACTGTGATAATGGACGTGGAAGCCTATCTTTACATGGAAAGACAGACTTTGTTGCTGCAGACAAGTGATTTTCAAGGTGGAAATATTGCCTTGAAATTAAACAAAGAAGCCTCAAAGGAGAAGCAAAGTCTTAAGGTGGTGAATCTGCTTCAGATTCCTGGAATTTTACCCAACATAATGGTTGATGAAAGTTTAAGTGATCTTGAAACAGACCATTATTATTGACTACTTCTAGCCAGTATTCGTGATGCAAAAGAAAAGAAAGTGAAAGACTGCTTTCAGATTTAATTGTGCTAGCACACCATTGAGTCTTCTTATATTTACAAACCATGAAGATCAAGAGTATGTTATATCAGCAAAGAATCCACTTGCAATACCGGTAGTACACCACATACAGTGTACATATGAGAAAAGTCTGTGTTGCTGTACAGGACAGTCCATTAGTGCCAGCATCATCGAACATAAAAGATATTGCAAGTTGGGAGAGGTTAACAAATCAGCCATGGCTGAGCGCACATTGGGTGAGACCGAGCACGCAGTAAAGAGTCGCTGGCACACCAGTCCTTGGAGAAAAGCTACTTCACCTGTTTGTTCAGGGAAGCCATAGAAATTAATGAACATGCTGGTAGTTTTAACAAGAAAGAAGAAAGCCTCAAAGTAAATGGATTCTGTATTCGCATGCTGCAAAGATTGACAGTTGCAAGTTACAACGGGAGAGAACTCCCCTGGTAATGACCCAGTGATGTCCGCCTCCTCCTCCCCCCTCAGTCCTCTTCTCCCACCTCTTCATGAATTAAGTGATTTCATCTGCTCTGGTCCATAGGGCTCGGCCATCTCTTCCATGGTTTCCCTCCTTCTTGTCCCTGTAGGTCTGTAGTCAGGAATTTGCTTTGGAAGTCTATTTTCAGGTGCACTACCTGCAGGTTTCGGCCTGTTTTTTATTCAGATCTATATTCTTGTGCATTGAATCAACTTTTAATTCATTCCTGATATCTTAATTTCTGAAGCGATCTTCTCTGGTGCACTTTTTAATTCTACAGAGAAATCTCATTTCTGCAGCCTGGATTTTGCTCATATCCTTTTGCACGGGAAACCCGGTTTCAGGTCCTTAAAGCATAGTAGGTATTGCCAAGACTTTGTAAAACTTCATCTGGTTCTCTTTAGTGACTTGCTTTTGTAGCATATTTCTACTTCTCCCACAGATTACATTTAATTTTAGGGGTTTTCTTATCAATTTCATGGTTAAAATTTCATCCTACACTGGATACTGGAAGTGGGTTATCTGTTCTGGTGCTACATTATTTATTACAATTTTAGATATAAAGGTTTCCCTTGAATTCCATAACTTTTGTGTAATTAGTGGAGATTTTCATTTTATATTGAGCAGCCAACAAATTAAGATGATAGATGGCTCTTTGAAGATTGTTATTTTCTGTTATTATTTGATCATTTGTGTATATTGCGGTATTTAAACATTTCACTGTTGATCTTCATGCCATAGACAATACTTTGTTTCCAAGCTCTGTCACCCATGTAGGTATTCGAGTGCCGGAGACGGGTCACATCTTGTTTAACTCAGTGTTGTTTAGACAAGTTATATCCATATAAAATTATAATTTTTGTACCTATAAGAGGTTTAACAGAGTTAAATGTGTTAGGAAGCCTCTTTTCCATAATCTGCCAAAATAGATGTCTACTGACTTTTTAAAAGCTTTTCCATAATCTACAAAAGTTGTGTGCACCATTAAGTTAATTGTTTACCTTTTTTCTACCAGTAGTTTTATATTAAACACCAACTGTGGAAGATTGTCCATTTCTAAAACCTGTTTGCTCTTCCAATAAAATTACATCAGAGATAGGACGCAGTCTATTATTTAAGACAGTACTATAGATTTTAAAGTCTGTGTTAATGGGGCTAATTCCCTTCTGGTTGTTTGGCTGGCTTCTGCTGCCTTTCCTAAAAAAGGAGAAAGTTCCACTCCTTAGGTACCTGACCTACAGTTCAACATACAGGGTGTTTCAAAAATGACCGGTATATTTGAAACGGCAATAAAAACTAAACAAGCAGCGATAGAAATACACCGTTTGTTGCAATATGCTTGGGACAACAGTACATTTTCAGGCGGACAAACTTTCGAAATTACAGTAGTTACAATTTTCAACAACAGATGGCGCTGCAAGTGATGTGAAAGATATAGAAGACAACGCAGTCTGTGGGTGCGCTATTCTGTACGTAGTCTTTCTGCTGTAAGCGTGTGCTGTTCACAACGTGCAAGTGTGCTGTAGACAACATGGTTTATTCCTTAGAACAGAGGATTTTTCTGGTGTTGGAATTCCACCGCCTAGAACACAGTGTTCTTACAACAAGATGAAGTTTTCAACGGAGGTTTAATGTAACCAAAGGACCGAAAAGCGATACAATAAAGGATCTGTGTGAAAAATTTCAACGGACTGGGAACGTGACGGATGAACGTGCTGGAAAGGTAGGGCGACGGCGTACGGCAACCACAGAGGGCAACACGCAGCTAGTGCAGCAGGTGATCCAACAGCGGCCTCGGGTTTCCGTTCGCCGTGTTGCAGCTGCGGTCCAAATGACGCCAACGTCCACGTATCGTCTCACGCGCCAGAGTTTACACCTCTATCCAAACAAAATTCAAACGCGGCAACCCCTCAGCACCGCTATCATTGCTGCATGAGAGACATTCGCTAATGATATAGTGCACAGGATTGATGACGGCGATATGCGTGTGGGCAGCATTTGGTTTACTGACAAAGCTTATTTTTACCTGGACGGCTTCGTCAATAAACAGAACTGGCGCATATGGGGAACCGAAAAGCCCCATGTTGCAGTCCCTTCATCCCTGCATCCTCAAAAAGTTCCAAAGGAATCATTGGCCCATTTTTCAGATCTGAAACGATTACTGCATCACGCTATCTGGACATTCTTCGTGAATTTGTGGCGGTACAAACTGCCTTAGACGTCACTGCGAACACCTCGTGGTTTATGCAAGATGGTGCCCGGCCACATCGCACGGCCGACGTCTTTAATTTCCTGAATGAATATTTCGATGATAGTGTGGTTGCTTTGGGCTATCCGAAACGTACAGGAGGAGCGTGGATTGGCCTCCCTATTCGCCAGACATGAACCCCTGTGACTTCTTTCTGTGGGGACACTTGAAAGACCAGGTGTACCGCCAGAATCCAGAACAATTGAACAACTGAAGCAGTACATCTCATCTGCATGTGAAGCCATTCCGCCAGACACGTTGTCAAAGGTTTCGGGTAATTTCATTCAGAGACTACGTCATATTATTGCTACGCATGGTGGATATGTGGAAAATATCGTACTGTAGAGTTTCCCAGACCGTAGCGCCATCTGTTGTGGAAAATTGTAACTATTGTAATTTCGAAAGTTTGTCTGCCTGAAAATGTACTGTTGTCCCAAGCATATTGCAACAAATGGTGTATTTCTATCGCTGCTCGTTTAGTTTTTATTGCCGTTTCAAATATACCGGTCATTTTTGAAACATCCTGTAGAATAATGAGATGGCGCATGTGTTCCTTCACTAAAATACTCCTGTATTGAAACAGTTTGTTATTTATTGCATCTGCCCCTGTTGCTTTCCTGTTCTTCAGTTTTTACACTGTTGAATGCAATTAATTTATTTTGGTGAAGTCTCTATTTCTGTTGATCGGGCATTTCTCAGAGTATTCCTTCATGGCAGAATCGCCACTCCAGAGAATTTTTACAATGCTGTTCCCTTTGTTCTAAAGGTATTGTATTTATTTTGGCTCTATCTTTCTCATTTGGGTTAATGTGTCTTATTACTTCATGTGATACTGACTGTCATCCACGAATGCCATTTTCAGTTTCGTTAATGAAACAGTGCCATGATCCATATTGCTTTTTACTAGTTATATTCCTAGCTGTATTTCTTTTCCTATGATATATCTGGACATGATCTTCAGATTGTTACTGTCTGTATATATTACATGCTTGTTTTCTTTCACTGCTTGCTGTATCTCTTCATCCAAAATTTTTGAGCCTTTCTTTCTTCTGTATATTGTTTCTTTTTGGCAAGAGCCTTGTTATGTTTTCAAAACTGCATTTTTAATGGTTTGCCATTCTCGTTCAGTTGAATCTCTTGCACTTGCAATAGTTATCAGCTAGTCTTGGCTGTTAGTTATCTAATACTCACCATTTATATTAAGGGATACCTTGTATTTTTGACATCTTTAAGACTATTTTTTTTGTCTCATTTTTTCTCCATCTGGCATAAATGTGAATTTTAGAGCATATCATGAAGTGATCAAAGCAATATCAAATCCTTCAGAAACATGTGTCAGTTGTGGTGCTAATATGGAGTTATCAATTGCATGATCAATAATGGATCTAGTTCCTCCTGCTCTTCATATATATTTATTAATTTCTTCCTTTCAAGAGAAGGTATTGGTTATCTTTTAGGGAGTAAAAGGCGGAGAAGTCTAAGCTTTTGGTAATTTTTGTTGTATTTTTTTTGTTTTGTGTGTGTGTGTGTGTGTGTGTGTGTGTGTGTGTGTGTGTGTGTGTGTGTGTGTTCCCACTACCTGTTGAATTGGCGTTTTGCAAACAAGAATTCAGGTCTGACTATGAAAATGGTCTTGTTTATTTTGCTAGTTGAGAAGTTGCTGAAATTGTTCATAGAAGATACTACTTTCTTCATCTCTACCATCTTCAGAAGCATAAATGCCAGTCACAGATGAATGTCCCCTCTCAATCTTAAAATGATGTGGTATTATCCTCTTGGATATATGAGGGTGGTTTGATAAATCTGGTAAAAAAAGCAAGAAAAAGTTTTTGTTTCATACACATGGTCCAGCAGTCCTACAGATTTTTCATCCCACTAGAAAAATAGGTTCTGTCAAACTCTGCTAAATACTTCATTGACTTCAATTGTTACTTTTTCATTTGATGAAAATTTCTCTGGGTCGATGAGGAAGCTGTTGAAATCCCAATTCATGCACTTCTGCCATTGTTATTGCTGATGTGTGGGCTGTCCAGGTGAAAGAGCTTGTTTTTGCATGCCAAATTTGGTCTTTTTTTCAGCCAGTGTAAGTTTCAACCATCCAAGAATGAAGCCTGTAAGCTCCAGTTTCATTTTGTAATGATGTGGAACGTGTCACTTTAACATAAGTTTCTTTACACAAAATATGGGTTATTCCTCGGGATCTCAAAAAAGAATGGCCATTGCCTTACCAGCTGACAAAATGCTCTATGCCTTCTTCAGTGCACTTTCACCGGCCTTTTGCCATTGTTTTTATGGCTGTTTTTACTCTAGTGTATAATGATGGATCCAAGTTCCATCAACAATCAAAAATTGGTGCAGAAAGTCTTGCAGTTTATTACTAAACATCACCAAATGTTTTGTTGAAATGTTATGACGGATACACTTTTGATCGACTGAACGATCATGGCACCCACCTTGTACACAGCTTCTTCATAGCCAGTACTCCATGCAGGATATTATGCACTTGCTCAGTTGAGCCTACAGGTCATGAAAGTCATGAAAAAGTAAGGGGAAAATGGACAGGTGGTCCTAAAAGTAATAAGAAAAGGTAATGAAATTGAGTGAAATTGTCATGAATTTGTTTTGTCAGTCAGTTGTGGTTCTAGAATGTTGTAGGAAATTAGAGCTACCCCCCAAAAATGCTTTATCCAGCAATTCATTTAATAAAAAAACCATGTATAAAGATTCACCAAAACTCTTAAAAGGCTTTATGTGTAGTGTTCATATGTCCAAGCCGTCTTAGCAAAGCCTCTGTTACCGTAGTTTTCAACCTTGAGGGGCAGATGCGGATGCAGAAATTTGAGGGTGTGGCTTCATTGAGCTAAATGTGGTGTGTATACCTAGTGGAAATGATGTATAAATTGTAGCTCTGCTGATGACACTGCTGCCATTTCATCTGTTACTGGATCATTATCAGTTAAAGCAGCTGTTTCTTTAATTCTGTCTGCTCCCAGTTCTGTTTAAGTCTCTTTAATCACTATCTTTTTGGAAAGGCACGTCCTTAAAGATTTTCATTAGTAAGTATAAAACTATTGTAATTTTAGTCTCATTTTAATGGTAATAAGGACAATCAGGGTAAAATAGATTCCTTGCCAGCCAAAATGTTTCGTGTGCCCTATTAGTACTATTCACAGACTATAACTTGGTATCTGTTGAGCATTTTGTGCAAGTGTGACTTTGACATTAGTGACAGTGGTATTTCATGTGTGTGTGTAAAAAAAAAAAAAAAAAAAAAAAAAAAAGAGGGGGGGGGGGGGAAGACACTCAGCATTGATTCACTTATTAGTTTCAAGGTAACAAAACAAGTCATCTTTTGCTGTAGTAAATACAGTGCCTGCACAGTCACAAGTTTCTTCTGAACAATTTGAATGGCAGTAATGAGTTACCATCACTTGCTCTTGCCTCAACCTCTAGAACTTCAGTTGAAGAGAGTTCCAAAACAAACCTATTGAAACAGTTTTTAGTCATTGATGAGACAGTAAAATCTGAAAATATATGAGCTATGAATAAAGCCATGTCTCATTCTTCAGTTGGAAGTTCTGGAAACATAATAGAAATTGTTTCCCGACAGCATGAGTGCCAAAATAATAGCTATCCAAGGGTAAGTTGTTATATAGAATTACTTATGGACTTGGCCCTCGTTTTCAGAACCTCCTAGCCAACAGTCAGGGAAATTGGATTCTTTTGTGTGTCATGTGATGAGAGTTTAAACATAATTGTCCAAAAGGGACACACACATCTTATGATGTAAAGTTTCCTGGAGGGTTTGAATGGTTTAAATTTGTCACCTAAGAAAATAATTCAAATTTCAATGGTTGAGCAAAATTTGAACATAGAGATGTTGCATGATTTGCAAGCGATTTTAATCAGCTGAAGAAAATAACCACAAATGTTTCATTGTGGCATTTGCCCACTTCATGTAGTGAACAGAGCTCTGAAAACTGCTCATAGTAAAAGTGGTTAGAACGTTCATGAATTTCTTATGGTACTTTGAGGAATTTTCCTTCAAGGAGGGCAACCTTCTCAAATATCAGTGGGTTTTCCAAGTTTTATCACAAATTTTGTTCTATAAGATGGGCTGAGAATATTGAACTTGCGAAGAGAGCACTGGGATTTATTCCACATTTGAAGAAGTATGTTGCTGAAGTAAAAAAAGATCACATGAAAGTAGAAACTTTGAAAAACATAAGTTTCAGTTAGAAGATAAATTCCTTTGTGCAAGACCTGATTTTCTTATGTCATTGTCAGTTGACCTTGATGAGTTTTTAACTGAGTATTAGTCAAATGACTCTCTTCCACATTTTGATCAAAGATTTGCACAGTTTAATGTATAGCATTGCTTCTTGGTTCATAAAGAAAACTGTTATGGAAATGGCGACAAATTACCTGCTGTTAATGTTACAAAGTATGTAGTCACAAAGCAAGTCATTATGTAGATATTGGATCTGGTGCCAATGCTGCTAGCAACAACTACTCGGAAAAGTGTATCCTCATTTCCAGAAATAAGCGCACAGGTATTTTAGAGTGTCTGTTTCTAAAAATTGCTGAGAAGAGTCCTTCGATATTAAAGATAGTCAAAGGTGGCTCATGTTTATCACCTAAAATTATTTAGAACTCCTTTTTGAGAAAGTCTTGAGTGCCAATTGTGCTGGAAGAATTCGTGTCAAAAAACATATGACTCCATCAACAGTTGATATGGTGAAGAGAGAATGCTTTAAATTTTGTGAATATTCTGAAAAACAACTGAACACTTCAATCCTGAGGAGGACTAACAATCACTTTCTATTGAATTTAGTGCAAAGTGCAAACCATGACTTCATCAAGTTCGTGCAGAAGCTGATATTCATGTTTCATGGAAATGCTACAGTTGAAAGAAGCTTTTCTGTTAACAAAGAAGTTTTAGCTGAAAACTTGGAAGAAGATAAAATTGTTGCAGAAATGCAATAAAGTCGTTAAGTGGTTTGTGAGAGACTACTGAATATGGACATCACAAAATCAGTAGTACTAGCTGTGAAGAATGCATCATTGAAAGAAATAAGAAATCTGATGAAAATGAAGTGTTGTTGTTGTTGTTGTTGTTGTTGTTGTTGTTGTTGTTGTTGTGGTCTTCAGTCCTAAGACTGGTTTGATGCAACTCTCCATGCTACTCTATCCTGTGCAAGCTTCTTCATCTCACAGTACCTACTGCAACCTACATCCTTCTGAATCTGCTTAGTGTATTCATCTCTTGGTCTCCCTCTACGATTTTTACCCTCCACGCTGCCCTCTAACACTAAATTTGTGATCCCTTGATGCCTCAGAACGTGTCCGACCAACCAGTCCCTTCTTCTAGTCAAGTTGTGCCACAAACTCCTCTTCTCCCCAATTCTATTCAATACTTCCTCATTAGTTATATGATCTACCATCTAATCTTCAGCATTCTTCTGTAGCATCACATTTCGAAAGCTTCTATTCTCTTCTTGTCCAAACTATTTATCGTCCATGTTTCACTTCCAATCATGGCTACACTCCATACAAATACTTTCAGAAACGACTTCCTGACACTTAAATCTATACTTGGTGTTAACAAATTTCCCTTCTTCAGAAACGCTTTCCTTGCCATTGCCAGTCTACATTTTATATCCTCTCTACTTCGACCATCATCAGTTATTTTGCTCCCCAAATAGCAAAACTCATTTACTACTTCAAGTGTCTCATTTCCTAAACTAATTCCCGCAGCATCACCCGATTTAATTCGACTACATTCCATTATCCTCGTTTGGCTTTTGTTGATGTTCATCTTATATCCTCCTTTCAAGACACTGTCGATTCCATTCAGCTGCTCTTCCAAGTCCTTTGGTGTCTCTGACAGAATTACAATGTCATCGGCAAACCTCAAAGTTTTTATTTCTTCTCCATGGATTTTAATTCGTACTCCGAATTTTTCTTTTGTTTCCTTCACTACTTGCTCAATATACAGATTGAATAACATCGGGGAGTGGCTACAACCCTGTCTCACTCCCTTCCCAACCACTGCTTCCCTTTCATGCCCCTCGACTCTTATAACTGGCATCTGGTTTCTTTACAAATTGTAAATAGCCTTTCGCTCCCTGTATTTTACCCCCACCACCTTCAGAATTTGAATGAGTGTATTCCAGTCAACATTGTCAAAAGCATTTCTCTAAGTCTACAAATGCTAGAAATGTAGGTTTGCCTTTCCTTA
Organism: Schistocerca cancellata; assembly: GCF_023864275.1. Classification (NCBI taxonomy): domain Eukaryota; kingdom Metazoa; phylum Arthropoda; class Insecta; order Orthoptera; family Acrididae; genus Schistocerca; species Schistocerca cancellata. The sequence continues at coordinate 130,950,910 of NC_064635.1, forward strand.
GTCTTTCTTCTAAAATAAGTCGTAGGGGAAGTATTGCCTCACGTGTTCCAATATTTCTACGGAATCCAAACTGATCTTCCCCGAGGTCGGCTTCTACCAGTTTTTCCATTCGTCTGTAAAGAATTCATTTTAGTATTTTGGAACTATGAATTATTAAACTGATAGTTTGGTAATTTTCACATCTGTCAACACCTGCTTTCTTTGGGATTGGAGTTGTTATATTCTTCTTGAAGTCTGAGGGTATTTCGCCTGTCTCATACATGTTGCTCACTAGATGGTAGAGTTTTGTTAGGCCTGTTTCTCCCAAGGCTGTCATTAATTCTAATGGGATGTTGTCTACTCCCGGGGCCTTGTTTCGACTTAGGTCTTTCAGTGCTCTGTCAAACTCTTCACACAGTATCGTATCTCCCATTTCATCTTCATCTACATCCTCTTCCATTTCCACAATATTGTCCTAAAGTACATCGCCCTTGTATAGACCCTCTATATACTCCTTCCACCTTTCTGCTTTCCCTTCTTTGCTTAGAACTGGGTTTCCATCTGAGCTCTTGATATTCATACAAGTGGTTCTCTTATCTCCAAAGGTCTCTTTAATTTTCCTGTAGCAGTATCTATCTTACCCCTAGTGATATATGCCTCTATATCCTTATATTTGCCCTCTAGCCATCCCTGCTTAGCCATTTTGCACTTCCTGTCGATCTCATTTTTGAGACATTTGTATTCCTTTTTGCCTGCTTCAGTCACTGCATTTTTATATTTTCTCCTTTCATCAGTTAAATTCAATATTTCTTCTGTTACCCAAGGATTTCTATTTGCCGTCGTCTTTTTACCTACTGGATCCTCTGATGCCTTCACTATTTCATCCCTCAAAGCTACCCATTCTTCTTCTACTGTATTTCTTTCCCCCATTCCTGTCAATTGTTCCCTATATGCTCTCCCTGAAACTCTGTACAACCTCTGGTTCTTTCAGTTTATCCAGGTCCCATCTCCTTAAATTCCCACCGTTTTGCAGTTTCTTCTGTTTTAATCTACAGTTCATAACCAATAGATTGTGGTCAGAGTCCACATCTGCCCCTGGAAATGTCTTACAATTTAAAACCTGGTCCCTAAATCTCTGTCTTACCATTATATAATCTATCTGAAACCTGTCAGTATCTCCAGGCTTCTTCCATGTATACAACCTTCTTTTATGATTCTTGAACAAAGTGTTGGCTATGATTAAGTTGTGCTCTGTGCAAAATTCTACCAGGCGGCTTCCTCTTTCATTTCTTCCCCCCCAATCCATATTCACCTACTACGTTCCTTCTCTCCCTTTTCCTACTACTGAATTCCAGTCACCCATGACTATTAAATTTTCATCTTCCTTCACTATCTGAATCATTTCTTTTATTTCATCATACATTTCTTCAATTTCTTCGTCATCTGCAGAGCTAGTTGGCATATAAACTTGTACTACTGTAGTAGGCATGGGCTTCGTATCTATCTTGGCCCCAATAGTGTGTTCACTATGCTGTTTGTAGTAGCTTACCCGCACTCCTATTTTTTTATTCATTATTAAACCTACTCCTGCATTACCTCTATTTGATTTTGTATTTATAACCCTGTATTCGCCTGACCAAAAGTCTTGTTCCTTCTGCCACCGAACTTCACCAATTCCCACTATATCTAACTTGAACCTATCCATTTCCCTTTTTAAATTTTCTAACGTACCTGCCCGATTAAGGGATCTGACATTCCACGCTCCGATCCATAGAACGCCAATTTTCTTTCTCCTGATAACGATGTCCTCCTGACTAGTCCCCGCCCGGAGATCCAAATGGGGGACTATTTTACCTCCGGAATATTTTACCCAAGAGGACACCATCATCATTTAACCATACAGTAAAGCTGTCACTCTTAAAAGAGCAACACTTAAAAAGGAGCTCAAAAATAAGAGAGACTGATTACTCAAAAGGCAAAAGCAGCAGCTGAAGTTTTAGATGTTGAAATTTCAAGTTTTAGCTAAGGAATTTAAACACTGAATCTTTTACTGTGAAGTTTAACATTTGACATAAATTTTGCACCTTCATAATTGTAAAATTGTCTTAAGGAAAATTATAAGTTTTCTGTGCATTACTATGGTAAAACAATTTGTATTTTAATTGATATGATAAGTATATCTGTAAATAGTCATACCCCATCGTATGGAGAGTTTAATATATTTATTGCATTTGATGAGTGGTATATTACAGGTCATACATGTTAAATTATTCCTGCTGACATAACAGTTTGAGTGAGATAAGTATTACTATATTCAGCTTTCTTTTCAGTTGGCTTTCAGATTCATAAAAAAATGTCTTTGCCGTTGTACCACACATTATTTTTGGGAAGTCCTGATTGTAACTAAAGAGGTAATGAAAAAGTCATGAAAAGATCATGAATTTTATCCTCTGAAAAATCTGTACACACCCTGAGTGGTCTTGTGAATTTTTACTCGTTAGTCTTGCATCACCATGCCATGAATTTTGCCACTGGTTCCCTTTGTGATGGCCCAGAGCTCAGTTAGTCTTCAGTGCTGTCCAACCACATTTAAATTCATTAATTGAAAAGTAAATGGTCTTCAGTGGTGCTGCGGGAACTTCATCCAGTTTTGTTTTGATTTAGGCAGTCCAACCCTTCGAATGAAAAATATTTCCAAACAGCACAAAACATTTTCTTCATTTTTAGTTGCAGTTGACATACTAATTCAGATGGCTGTCAACAGTGAACTGTATACTGTTCTTTTTACAATAGTATTGACCAACTGGGATCATGTTAACAACTTCAACAGTTCCTCTTCTTCCTTTGTTTTTGTTTCCTATTTTTCCAGTATTCCCTCATTTTCTCCCCATGAAGTCTCTTCCTTTCTTCTGTCCATGTTGTTCATGATTTTTTATTTCTTCTACTTTGAAAGCCTTCCAGATTTAGTATTTTATTTTTAAAATGATTTCTTTCTGCTATTTGTGATTCTTTGATGTTTCTTTCTAGAACTTTCCTTACTTCTGTAATCCATGCTATTGTCAGTTTCTTCTTCCAGAAATATAGGAGTATTTGTTTTGTTTGTCTATTTCCACCCATTCGGTAGAGGTGTCCAAAAAAGGTTAATCTTCGTTTGGCCGTACTGTATACTGTACATTGTTGATATTCATTGTGATCCTTGGACTAATCAAGCTTATCAACCATGCATTCCCAGCATTGTTATATGTCATGGTGAAAGAGCCTATATGCTTGATACGTCTCAATTTCTTTTTCATTTCTGTTATGACACTGTTGTTGACCTGTTTGTTTATTTTGAGCAGTTCTATCTCCTTAAAACCTAGTCCACCTCTTATGTTCTATGTTATTGGAAGGGTGTCCTTTTATTACATTTGTATGTCTTTTTCCTTTGTCATATTATCATTTGCAAGGAAAGTACGGGGTAGAATTTCTAGCCAGTACCCTCCTTCAAGAAACAAGATATTTAGTACTACTGATGAACGTAACAAAGTGAAAGTATGCAACTTATCGCTGGCATAGTGCCTACCAATGCACAATCTTGCCTCTTGCTCCCTGATATCTTTCTCTGTCCTCCCCAAGGAAAGAACTTAGGTACTCTTGTGTACTTGTCTTTTCTCTCTCTCTCTCTCTCTCTCTCTCTCTCTCTCTCTCTTTCTCTTTTCTTGATTCTTATACATACAATAATGTAATTTTACAACAGTAATGAATGTTACATTTTGATACAGGTAAACGGCGGTACAACATCAAACTGTGGAAAACATTTACAGACTGCTTCAATTGTTTGCCAATAGCAGCAATCATTGATGAGAAGATTTTCTGTTGTCATGGAGGACTAAGTCCAGATCTTCAAGGCATGGAACAGATTCGCCGTATAATGAGACCCACTGATGTTCCAGACACAGGTAAGAACTCATAATTAATAACTAAAAATTAATAACTTACACTCTGTGGAAGTGTTTTTCTGTAAGGGCCAATCAAAAAGTTTCCGTTTGAGGGTGTTACTGCAGTGTATCTGCGGCATAGCATGACTGCGATGTGAGTACATAAGCACTGACATGAAGGCAAGGCATTAGTGTGGCATGTCCTTCTGAAATGTGGGCAGTAAAGGCAGAAATGGGAACTATGGTGACTTTATTACCAAGTATGACCAAACAGAGCCAATGTGCTGTTATTCTTTTCTTGGCTGCTGTCGTATACAGATGCTGCTAGATATCCATTGGAGAATGAAGTCTGTGTATGGAGCAGTACGCCTGTTAAAAAAATACCATTGCGATTCGAAGGATGCTGCCGGTCGATCTGGGAGGGTAGTTTCATCCAGTTAAAGTGGTAGATACTCAAACACTTGCCAAGTAGTCCTGGTCTCTCTCCCCTGCAATTATCACTTCATTCATCCCTGAAAAAAGGTCTTAAAAAGGTTGGCGATTCCTGTTGGATGAGGATGCGCAACAGGTATTTATGGACTTCTTCGTGCAGCAGGACACAGTGTTTTATCATAGGATCTGCCCGATAGAATTTGAAATGAGACTTATCCAACCAGGCAACATATTTCCAGTTACCAACAGTCCAGTGTCATTGTTGACGGGCCCAGGCGAGGTGTAAAGCCTTGTGTCATGCAGTCATCAAGGGTACACAAGAGGGCCTCTGGCTTTGAAAGCCCATATCGATGATCTTTCGTTGAATGGTTTGCATGCCGACACTTGTTGATGACCTAGCATTGAAATCCGCAGCAATTTGCGGAAGGGTTGCACTTCTGTCACGTTGAACTATTCTCTTCAGTCGTTGATCATCTTGCAGAATTCTAAACCGTGATCCAGATCATCCTCTAGTAGTCCATGAAGTAATCTTGGCTGATACACATGCAAACCTAAATATTGCACTAGATGATCAGAGGATGTGTGGAAAATGTCAAACTCAACACAGGCTCTCCTTTAGGGTTTCAATGGGCATTGGGTGAAATCTTGCACAACTATAACCATCATTTGCATTGATGGTATCTCTCACTGGTTGACCACTCTGACGCATTAAGATAGACCCAATTCAATTGATTGTGAATTGATAGCATAGCTGTATAGAACTGTTCTGTCCATTTATGTCCGGATGTCACTTAAATTACCAGCCATAATTATCAGAGTATCTGGTAGAAATAGAAATATGTTCTTAGAACAGATAAAAATACAGTATACCTACTCGAAGTACAAAACTTACACGCCCCCATGTGTGTATGAATTATGTTACTACATTGTTCTTAAATTTTAATACTTCAGCCTTTCCAGGATCCTTGTCGAAGTGATCCATGGATGGATAACAATACGGCTGCAACAACAACATTGTCTGAAGCTTAGCAAGGTTTCTTATCTGGTTTATGGGCCTATTGACCACTCAATTCCATGATAAATTGTTACATTTACTCCTTCCATTCTGCTTGTTCTAGCTCCTTGTGAGATGAGAAATTGTTTTGTTGTTCAGTGTTATTCCTTACAGACTAGAGCCCCACTTCCAGGCAGTACAGTTGCATCTCGTATATTCTGAAAATGATCTATGTTTTATGTCTGTATTTGCGTGGCTTTTTCTGTCAATAGTTCAGCATATAAGGAGTAGTCAAATGAAAACTGAACACCTGCTGCAACAGGCCTATGGAATTGTTCCATTCGATAAGTAGTCACCCCGTGCTTTAAGAAATTTAACCCACTGGAAGATGGTGCAATCCATTCCTGTTTCACAGAACATGGTCAGTTGCTGACCACACCCACTCTTGCATGTCCTCATCTGACAAACTGAGATCCATGCATGCGTTTTTTCAGGTTGTCAAAGAGATGAAAATCATGTGATGAAAGAACTGTGGGGTGTGGAGGGTGTCAGTGTTTCCCAACCAAATTGCTGAAGAAGTGTAGCATTCACGTGATTGGTAGGGTGAGGTCAGGCATTATCATACAACAAGATGATTTCATCTGGCAGCATTCCTGGGTGTTTTGACTTTATAGTAATTCACAATTTCTGCAAAGAGTCTTCGTGTTGTTGCGCATTGATTGTGGTTCCACGCTTTAGGAACTGGACGAGCAGAAGGCCCCTGCAGTAGGAGGAGGTCATCATGACTTTACAGAAACTTATGTGAAGAGCTTTGGGTTTCTTTGGAGGTGGAGATACAGGATGTCTCCACTGTTGGCTTTCCTGTTTGCTCTTGGTCTTCTGGAGTGCTGTCAGATGGAATCATCCAGTTGCGTGATAACCCCTGTACCTGCATTGCCAATCAAATGAAGACTTTGCCTCAGCAGTTTGGTTGGGAAACACTGCAGCAACCTGGATCTTTCACCATCTTTGGTGACCTGAAGAAATAGGTCTTCTGTGTCAGTGGTGTTATTTGTCCGAGTGCAATGATTGTGCCGACAAGAAGGCTGTCTGCAGCCAATTAACTGGTATGAAATATGGCAAAAAGATTGAAAACTGGCATTCCACAATATTGGAACTGAGGATGCGCAACAGGTATTTATGGACTTCTTCGTGCAGCAGGACACAGTGTTTTATCATAGGATCTGCCCGATAGAATTTGAAATGAGACTTATCCAACCAGGCAACATATTTCCAGTTATCAACAGTCCAGTGTCATTGTTGACGGGCCCAGGCGAGGTGTAAAGCTTTGTGTCATGCAGTCATCAAGGGTACACAAGAGGGCCTCTGGCTTTGAAAGCCCATATCGATGATCTTTCGTTGAATGGTTTGCATGCCGACACTTGTTGATGACCTAGCATTGAAATCCGCAGCAATTTGCGGAAGGGTTGCACTTCTGTCACGTTGAACTATTCTCTTCAGTCGTTGATCATCCTGTTCTTGCAGGATCTTTTCCAGCTGCAGCAATGTCAGAGATTTGATGTTTTACCATGTGCCTGATATTCATGGCACACTTGTGAAATGGTCATACAGGAAAATCCCCACTTCATCACTACCTTGGAGATGCTGTGCCCATTGCTTGTGTGCCGACTAAAACACCACATTCAAACTCACGTAAATCTTGATAACCTGCTATTGTAGTAGTAGTAGTAGTAGTAGTAGTAGTAGTAGTAGTAGTAGTAACTGATCTAACGACTGCACCAGACACTTTTTCTCATACATAGGCATTGCTGACTGCAGCACTGTATTCTGGCTCTTTACGTCTCTCTCTATTTGAATATGCATTCCTATACAAGTTTCTTTGGTGCTTCAGTGTATGTTATATCACATTTAGGACTTGCAGAATGTGTAAAGTTGCAGCGCCAATCAAAGAATAATGGTTTGTCAATAGTGTAGCACATTTGAGAAGTAATATGGATGTAACTTACTGTTGCTGGTGTGCCAGTGATTTGTGAAGATTTGTGGAAGGCATAGTGTGTGTGGTGGGAGCATATAGAGTGTTTGGGAATAACGAAGTGTAACCATGTAGTGTGGATCAAATCAGCAGCATGCTTTTCTCTTAAAGACTTGTTAAAACAAAATACAACCAAAACTTCCTGTGTGCCGGACTGAGACACTTACTTGGGACCTTTGCCTTTTGCACGCAGGTCTACCAAGTTAGCTACCGAAGCACCCGTCCTCAGTTTTGCATCTGCCAGTACCAGACAAGGAACTGACTGCTGGATTGGAAAAAAACTATCCTAGTCGGTCATTATGTTATCTCTAGCCAGTTTACAGTAACTCATCCATAAACTAAACTGGATAACAGTCTAAAAGTTAAAGAGGGAAGGACACATATAAAACTCATCAGGTTTCCAATGGAACATTCGAATTTATTGTCTTCTATAATACCTTGCCAAAGGCCACCTTGTTATCAAACATATATGCAGCTAATCGACATCTCTACCTTCTGATATGAGACTTCTGGCCACCTAGTGAAAGTTTGCTCTATAAGTCATTCCCTTTCTCACAAGAGTCAAGAAATAACTATATTGATCACTGAGTGTCACTCGGTCCAGACTTCATACACACAACACTTTTTAAACTTCAGCTACACCCCACAGGGCTCACAGCTCCTTCCTAGTGTTGCAAGAACTATTAGCAGACTCAATGTGGTGTGCTCCTAACCTGCTCTCTGAAATTATTTAATATGCAGATCTTTTGACCAATCTTCTCGAGGGCAGAATATAAGTTCTTAAGTGACCCATTTCGTGGTAAGGCTCATAGCAGTAAGGTACTGCTTTCTGCAGGTACTATCAGCCATGAAAACATGGCCATCCTGTGGAAATTACATGCTTTTGAAAGCAGCAGGATCAGATTGGGCCATCAGCTGGTTTAAAGGAAGACAGGCCAATATCTCCGTGCTGGAGAATGGTTTCTGATCCCCAGAAACTGGAAAACTGGTGCAGTCGTTCACAGCACTGACCAGCAATAGCTGATGGGTTCAGCCAGAAACTGCTATGAAACAAATCTTCATGTTTTTAATCAGACTGGTGAGGCCCTTCACAGTAACGCTATTACTTCATGCCAGTCTGAGCTTTTGGATAAACCCCAAATGCAGTTTGTTGGTTTTCCAGGTGTGTTAGACTATCCAGTGTATAATATCTGGATTGTAGAGTCTTCAAATATGTTAATTTGGCTGCATGTTCAAAAATCTGAAGATGGTTGGTATCATAGTGGAAGCTAGAAAGATCCTGTCTGAATGCATAATCTCTCTTGCTGTTCATAAGAGAATCACATTTGATACATCACTGTAAATTGCAGTTTGGACACATTGATACTGTTCTTCTGTGTGGGCACTTTTTTCTTTCCACATTTACTACACTGAAATCTCAGATTTTTTTTACTTTGTTTCACAATGATAGAGATGTGACTTATTAATTCCAACACAAGAGTGATTTATAATGAAATAGTCTTCCATATTGTATATTTTCCGCATCTTAAAAATTGAATTTGTCATAGCTCTCAATTCATAGAAGTGTGTTTTTGCGTAATAAGTTTCTGCATTCAGAAGATTGCGAAAGGTTGGATTGTGTATGTTGTCAAGTACACTGACAGCTTCACACAACTGTGCTAATGTATGCTAAAATGTTACAAGCATCGTGGTGCTGATGTTTAGTATTAACTTAGCAATGCAGTGTTGTGTATTTGTGCAGTTTGCTTGCAGAGCTGTTAACCTGTCAGATCCAATGTTGGATTCTGGTCACTGAGTACAGTAACACTTAAGTCTTGCAAATGCCTAACAGCTGGTTCTTTAGCAGACAAGTCATAAAATATGGCGCTTGGTACTCGGATTGTTAACTGCCCTACAGAAAATAAATGAAATGACATTTGGCTCATTTTATGTTGCCATTTGGGGTTTAAATATCAGCTTGTTAGCTATGTTATAAAGGCTTATTTATCACATGCTCTTTATGATGTGAGCACATTATGACAGGATACGGTTTTTTGGTGCTAGAATTACTTCACCTGCTTTTCCCAAATGTTCTGGAGTGTGTGAGAACAGACCATGACAAATGTGCCATACAATTTGAAATGGTAGGGTTTAAGTAATCGTGTAATTACTCATAATGGAATATTTATTGCTATAAATGTCAGCTGTTTTCATTGCATACAAGGGCAGGCAAATAAAAAGGAAAGGCCCATGCTTACAATACAAATATGGAGCCTTGATTAATTCTCTATGTAAAATAATTGTACAATTTTCTAGTGTTCCTATTATTGAGTCTAAATATGGCAATGGAATTTTTGATAATGTCACTAGAGAAAAAGTCTGTTGCATTAAGGTGTGGTGATCGTTATGCACATTCAAATGGCCCTCATCGCCCTGTCCACCTACTGAGTAATTTGTTGTCAAAAAACCAACACAGTGTTACAGTCTTTAAAGCCTGGTGGGGAGTAGTTCTGTCTTAATGGAAGTAGAACTATTCATTACCCTGCTGTAGATGTAATGGTGGAATACCAGTATCACACAGCATGTTGAGAGAGGCACCGTAGGTAACATTTACTTGGAAAGAAAATAGGCTCATTGATCCCTTGACATGGAAAGCATGCCCAAATTGTAACCCCAAGTTAAATTTTCAATTATAGCATGGCAGTTTTCTGTGGTGTAGTGTACACTGTTATGCCTGTCAACAGTGCCTGACATCTTAAAATTCACTTCATCAGACCAACAAGTTTTTAGAATTATGCCATCACTTTGCATTTCTCCATTCAAAAGCATCTTGCAGAATTCTAAACCGTGATCCAGATCATCCTCTAGTAGTCCATGAAGTAATCTTGGCTGATACACATGCAAACCTAAATATTGCACTAGATGATCAGAGGATGTGTGGAAAATGTCAAACTCAACACAGGCTCTCCTTTAGGGTTTCAATGGGCATTGGGTGAAATCTTGCACAACTATAACCATCATTTGCATTGATGGTATCTCTCACTGGTTGACCACTCTGACGCATTAAGATAGACCCAATTCAATTGATTGTGAATTGATAGCATAGCTGTATAGAACTGTTCTGTCCATTTATGTCCGGATGTCACTTAAATTACCAGCCATAATTATCAGAGTATCTGGTAGAAATAGAAATATGTTCTTAGAACAGATAAAAATACAGTATACCTACTCGAAGTACAAAACTTACACGCCCCCATGTGTGTATGAATTATGTTACTACATTGTTCTTAAATTTTAATACTTCAGCCTTTCCAGGATCCTTGTCGAAGTGATCCATGGATGGATAACAATACGGCTGCAACAACAACATTGTCTGAAGCTTAGCAAGGTTTCTTATCTGGTTTATGGGCCTATTGACCACTCAATTCCATGATAAATTGTTACATTTACTCCTTCCATTCTGCTTGTTCTAGCTCCTTGTGAGATGAGAAATTGTTTTGTTGTTCAGTGTTATTCCTTACAGACTAGAGCCCCACTTCCAGGCAGTACAGTTGCATCTCGTATATTCTGAAAATGATCTATGTTTTATGTCTGTATTTGCGTGGCTTTTTCTGTCAATAGTTCAGCATATAAGGAGTAGTCAAATGAAAACTGAACACCTGCTGCAACAGGCCTATGGAATTGTTCCATTCGATAAGTAGTCACCCCGTGCTTTAAGAAATTTAACCCACTGGAAGATGGTGCAATCCATTCCTGTTTCACAGAACATGGTCAGTTGCTGACCACACCCACTCTTGCATGTCCTCATCTGACAAACTGAGATCCATGCATGCGTTTTTTCAGGTTGTCAAAGAGATGAAAATCATGTGATGAAAGAACTGTGGGGTGTGGAGGGTGTCAGTGTTTCCCAACCAAATTGCTGAAGAAGTGTAGCATTCACGTGATTGGTAGGGTGAGGTCAGGCATTATCATACAACAAGATGATTTCATCTGGCAGCATTCCTGGGTGTTTTGACTTTATAGTAATTCACAATTTCTGCAAAGAGTCTTCGTGTTGTTGCGCATTGATTGTGGTTCCACGCTTTAGGAACTGGACGAGCAGAAGGCCCCTGCAGTAGGAGGTGGTCATCATGACTTTACAGAAACTTATGTGAAGAGCTTTGGGTTTCTTTGGAGGTGGAGATACAGGATGTCTCCACTGTTGGCTTTCCTGTTTGCTCTTGGTCTTCTGGAGTGCTGTCAGATGGAATCATCCAGTTGCGTGATAACCCCTGTACCTGCATTGCCAATCAAATGAAGACTTTGCCTCAGCAGTTTGGTTGGGAAACACTGCAGCAACCTGGATCTTTCACCATCTTTGGTGACCTGAAGAAATAGGTCTTCTGTGTCAGTGGTGTTATTTGTCCGAGTGCAATGATTGTGCCGACAAGAAGGCTGTCTGCAGCCAATTAACTGGTATGAAATATGGCAAAAAGATTGAAAACTGGCATTCCACAATATTGGAACTGTCATGTGATATCCCACAGATTCCTCAGTGTTTTGTGTGGCATTGTGGCTAACCAGGTAAGGTACAGTAGTTCTGTACTCATGGGGTTCCAAAACTCCTTTCAGAGAACCATAAAATTCATCATACAATGGCTTCTCTGAACTTTCTTTGTTGTTATGATCCAGAAGAAGGCCTACTAAACTAAACTTGTGGCCATTGACGAGATGCGGATTTCCTTTGATAATGCAGAGAGATGATTGCAATCAGTGATGCAGGGTGAAGAAATTGGAGTCTGCCGAGGTGATAACCAGAACAGCTATGGTTACCATTTTTTGGGATGCTAAAGAAATCTTTTTCTTTTATTTTATGGAGCATGAAAGGCCAGCCAGTTCTGAATCATCGTATGGGACATAAAAAGAATGCAGAAGAACCATTCAGAATAAGTGACACAGTTTCTTTGACTACTAGTGGTGTATTTTTGCATGCTGTGCTTAGCCACAACTTGGTTGGAAAACACACAAATTGTTTTTGAACACACTTCCCAGACTTGGTTCAAAGTAATGTCCACCTCTTCACACATGTGAAAAACTGGCTTGGCTCCCAATATTTTGACTCCGATCGAGAACCTTTAGATGCTGTTACAGGCAGGCTGTAAACTCGGGCAGCAGAATTTTACGCTGCAAGATTTTTCAACTCGTTACAGTTGACTGATGATGGTTGTGGGAGAAGTACTATGAAGGCAATAGGATTTTTCTGATAAATTTGCTTTAACTATTGCAGTGTTATTTATAGCCTTATTGAGGTTCATTCTGGATGGCCCTATATAATGGTACATAGGTACATCTTTTGCCGCAGTATTATTTCAGATTTATTTTCAATTGATTGATATTAAGGATACTGGGTACTTATAAATGGTGGAAAAATTGAATTTTTTGTGACTTCATTAAATTCTATTGTCTTTCCTGATTACATTGATATATACATTATAGGGTTTCAAATGAAAAATGACCTATATATACTGAAGTTACAGTAATGTATGCCACCATGCCACCTTTATTTCTATTACAGAAACCAGTATTATTTCTAAAAGAATGTGAACTTTGTTTGCAGTGATTTTATGAATGATACATTATATATGTTGGTAACAGTGCAGGTTTCTAGTGTCTGTAAATGATTATCTTTGCTAGTATTTACTTTTGTTTTGCTGAAGTAGTTTGTTCATGTGTTACTGAATGTTTGTTGCCCAAGTGGTACATATATTTGTGGAGGTACATATCCTTTAGTGAGCAATAAATACGAACTATGCCATGCATCAAGAAATTCAATAAAAGGAAATTCCGTGGTAACGAGTTCACAAACAAAGCAAGCCACACTGTTGAAAGTAACCTATGTATCAGTTCTTCAGGCAAGAAACTGCCACATGGCATGCCTCCTGGTGATTCAAATTTTTGCATTAACAGTGACACTGTTTGTAGTGGATTTGTTGTTGTTGTGGGTATCTTATCTTCTTTGATAAAGGAAGTGGCAAAATGTAAACAATGTGATGGTGTAGGCTGCTGGAAATAACTGAACAACAAAGTTGCAGGAAGGGTTTAGCATCAAAATTAGTTGTTCTGTGTGGATCCTGCAATAAATCTACCTCGAAAATGACTTCGAACATTGTGCATAATTCATTATTTGAATTTACTGTATGCAATGCATGCAATAGGAAAAGGGAAAAATGCTGCTCAAACGTTTTGTGGTTTGATGGACCCTCCTCCTCCTCCCAGTAGATTCAGCAAGTACGTAAAAATACTTCTAGGTGCCTTGACAGTTGTGTGTAAAGCATCTATGGCAATGAGAAAAACTGTATGGCCCACCAATTTTCATAAGTTGTCCATAGATGGCCACCCTGTTCACGGACTTTGCCCCCAAAGGAGCAGATCTAAACAAAAGAAAGTATTTTCTTCCTAAGTCTGTTATGAGTGAAATAAAACCAATTTTTAGAGACCTGAGTGACCCTGTTTTGCTTAGTAAATGTCTTCAGGGGGGCTCTCGGAATAAAAATGAAAGTTTCAGCCATTGCGCATGGGAAAGATTACCCAATAATGTTTTTGTAGGACTAAATACTTTAAAAGTTGGTATACTAGCTGCAGTGATATGTTTCAGTGATGTAGTGATAGGAAGGTTTCGAAGTCCTGAGAAATTTAGGAACAAAATGTGGCTCTAATATGGAAGATCAGTTGCTTGCATGTGACAGACAACAGGCGCATGAAGCTGAAAGATTCGCTCTTCAAGTTAACAAAGAAACAAGAAGTGCTAAAAGGACTGCCAAGAGGAAGCATGAAGATGAAGACAGTGCTGCAGGATGAAGTTTCAGGAATGTTCTGAGGCACAGTTTAATTGGCCTCATACCTTTGTTCGCAATTTCCTGCAAGTTGTATTTTTCAGAATTCAGATACAAATATTTCCTAATTTGCTCTAAGTTTTTCTGCAACTTGCAATAGTCCATACTTACATAGTTGACCTAAGCTTTATTGCAGAATCAACTAAATTATAGAAAAAAATAACATTTTTTATTAGGAAAAAATTATAAAATTAAAGTGTAAGATGTGATATTTTTTATCCTTGTAATGCACGTAATATATGGAATTAAATAGGTCTAGTGCATCAGCCATCATGTCATGCGTATCTGGTAAAAATTTGGTCTCCTTCAGATGTATAACATTGGTTTAAATGGTACCTCAATTTGAAGCAGCATTCTGGAAAAAAATTGCTTCAATTTCTTTGTAATTTTTTTAATAACCCTAAGCAGGTTCAAAAATATTCAAAATACTTCTAATTTGTTTAGAAAGTGTGCTGCATTACCTGATACCAACAAAAAGAATATGTAAAACATACACATTATAAACAGTGCCTGAAAGAAATAGGTGTTGATTTTTTTTACACAGTATTTGAGCCGCGAAAGTACCCTGTATCCTTAATTAAAAAAGGTTTGTAAACTACTAGACTTAACTCAGCTATTACTGAGTGGCATATGACATGCTTTGCTGACTTATCTTTGGGCAATGAAGAACTGATTCTTTAATTTCCATTGTAAGCAACTGATGTTTCTTCTTGCAGGTCTTCTCTGTGATCTTCTGTGGTCTGATCCCGACAAAGATGTCCAAGGATGGGGAGAAAACGATAGAGGAGTGTCATTCACATTTGGTGCAGATGTTGTGAGCAAGTTCCTGAACAGACACGATCTCGACCTCATCTGCCGTGCACATCAGGTAAGATGTTTGCTTGTACACTGACAGTAGAGGTGTGTCCCCAAAGTAAGGACTGTGTCTGGTGATCACCTAACACTTGGGCAGTTCTGGTGATTCTATTAGCGTGCAGCATGTAACCAAAGTTGCTCTTAAAATATTATTTTTTGTGCAACAGAGTTAAAATGACTGGAATCATTAGTGGTGACTAATAGTTCAGATTTTATGCAAAATTAATGTGCAACATATTTGTATAAAGAAAAAAGTGAAACGTTACATGATAATTTAAAATACTATCTTAATAAGCATGTAACCCTTACTGACGCACTGCCTACAATTATGTACATTACTTTTTTTTATCCTACATGCAACAGAAACATTTTTCTTCATTCGAAACCTGATTTACATGTATGTGAATGTTCAATCTGTTCACGGTGCACAAGTGCTGCCACCTGTTGTGCGTCACTATAAAAGGGAATGAAGCAGTGTGGAGCAGCTTGTGACTGTTGGAATACATGATAGTGGTTGCTAGTCATAGTCTGCTGAATAATTTGATGTTATTGTTATTTTGCATGGTAATTATTGAATGTTCAGTGAATTTATTACGACAGTGAATATTTAAAAATTATTTTAGCCCATAAAAAGAAGCCTCATGTACAAAGTATATTTAGTAAACAGGTGCATATATTTGTATAAATCATGCTTCTAAAATCATTAAAAATCATCTAAGAGCATGGGGGCATAAAGATTTTTCCTTCCTGCAGAAAAAAATTCGGGTCTGAAAGGGTTAAATGTACCAAACACAAAATTATGTGTGAGAGTGGGTGGACAAATATACGGAAACACTGTGAGAAACCTGAATGCAAATGACAGCCAAGCTCTTGGGTGGCACTGTTGTAGTTGACCATGAACAGCACCTGTGGAATGCCTTCAGTATGTTGCGATTGTCAGAACTGTGTTCTGTGTATTTTTTTGTTTCATTATGTTCGAGCTAAGGGAATTCAAACACAGACAAATTGTTGGTTCTTTTATGGTGGGTGCTTCCGTAACCGAGGTAATGGAAGTGTTTAGTGTTTCA
The DNA here is from genome assembly GCF_023864275.1 of Schistocerca cancellata. NCBI lineage: Eukaryota > Metazoa > Arthropoda > Insecta > Orthoptera > Acrididae > Schistocerca > Schistocerca cancellata. Next base: position 130,967,037 of record NC_064635.1, read on the forward strand.
AGAGACACAGGGGTAGGGGGAAAACATCATCTACTAATTCGCAATAAGGATGGAAGTGCGTGTCAAGTGATCATGACAGATGTTCATTGAAGAGAGTTGTGACAAAAAGTAAGAGCTGCAGAACTTAATGCGGCACCCACATATTCTGTCAGTCAGCACCAAAACAACATGAAGACAGCCCCGTAAGCTGGAAATTACTCCATCAGCAATCTGCAAGTCCCATTACTGTCAAAGAATATGAGACCATTTTGGCTGATCAGGTCCGTCCCATGATACGATATTTGTCCCCCCTGGTGATGCTGTGTTCCAAGATCGCATCATCCAGGACTTATTTTCTGAGCATGAGGATGAATTGTTGCATCTCCCCTGATAAGTCACTGTGGCTCAGTATTACTGAGCCTTTGTGGTCTACTTTGGAAACAAAATTGTGTGATTGGTATTCACTTCAGTCATCATTACCTAAACCTGCCACTATTTTTCAGGAAGAATGATACACGATTCCTGTGAAAACCGTATGGCACTTCTATTTATCATTCTGAGGTGACTGAAGTCCTTTTGAATGCCAACAGTTTTCGTACTCCTATTGCATATGGTAATGTTTTGTGTTTTCATTATTTCCATATTTTTGTCCACCTCCTGTGCATCAAGAAGGAACATTTTACATTATTTATTTTGTATTTTGAAAGTTTATATTGTGCTATTAAAATAAACTATTTTTGGTCACATTTATTTACTAATGTGTTCATGTCCTCTGAAATTACTAATCTACGCTATCTTAACTTTCATTTTGAAACACATTGGATGACCAGTTACTTCTCAAAGTTCTTTGGAGTGAGAGAATGTTACTGATCACAAACAGTGTTTCTACGGGTGGAATATAGTCTCCTCACATCATAAGATATTGACTGTGCAAATTTTAGGACATGAAATATTTACAGATAGCCGTCAAGGATTGTAGTATTTTCACCATTGAAGATATTACAGGTAGTAGCAAAATGGCATCAGATTCATTCGCCACCCTCTACCCAATGTTATCCTTAATGTCAGTCAGCTTTGAACACGCTCAATAATTTCTAACGATTTCTGCGATGACAACCTGATAGATTCTAATTCTTTAGTCCAATACTAATTCTTTAATCCTGCTGGTAAGGTAGCTAAAATTGCTAAGGACATACACCAAAGAATTTTTTTTATTTTAGGTTCAGTGAAAGTATTCTTTTTATTTTAGGTTTGATGAAAGTATTTTTTGCCCCTCTCACTCAAACTGAAGATTCTTTTGTAAAAGAATCAGTCGCATATTTCAAGACTTTAAAATGCTCATTATAAAAACCAATATAACACACTCAGGTGGTAGTACTAGGTTCAGTAGAAATTGTCTTGGGGTTTTGAGAAACAGTGCATGCTGTATGAAATTTTATTTCTGGATAGCTGTGTACACATCTTCAGCAATACATTGCAGTGCATGAGCCACTCATTTGAAGTGGATTGAATATTAATAAAATAGGTGTAGGGCAGTTGCCATCTTCAGTATGTAGGCCACAGCATCCAAATGTGTGAAAGAACTTGTTCTTCTTGCATTTCCTCAGTCCAGCAGCTTGAGACTATTATTCTCACAAGAAGATACTGTTGAATGATGTGTGTTCCAACATTTTGCAGGAAATCAGTGGCTTTGAGGAATCTTCTGTGTCAAGTTTGCCAGCAGTGAGATTACAAATGAAATGTTGACATTTGCCAGTTTCGTTGATAGCTACGAATATGTGGTGGTTACTTGAATAATGCAGTGCATTTTTGAGTCTCCTGATAGCAAAAATCTAAAGAGTTTCTCCATAATTTCGATTCATTGGCAATCTGAAGGAACTAAAAGTTTGTTCCGTGAAATGTTCAGAGGAAGGTAGCAGAGCGCATAACGTGGAAAAAGGCATTTATGGAGTTTGGAGTCTTTTGCATATGTGTCAATAATATTTACTTCTCAGACAATTCAACTGAATTGTCCTTTGTGTGTGCATGACCACACAGTGTTATTGAAGTTGGCACTTTATAGAGCAGCCAATATTCTAATTGCACACTATAAAATAGAACAATCCCTTCATCAGTAGCGAAGTGTTGTCTGATGTAACCCAAGATCATAATATACATAGTGGTAGACAGTAGTTTTTGATACAACAGGAGGCATCATGAACACACAGTTATCTCTTAGGAAGTACTGTTTGGCAGAGTTTACTTAGTGCGTACACTCCCTAGCTCTGAATAGATAGAAGCTGCGAGTAATCGGAAAACTTTGGTGGGACAGTCTTTTGTTTGCCGCACTGCCAGTCTTGACAGCTCACAAAGCCCTTCTCTACATACAATAATGGCTGCTACAAGACTACACACAGTATTTTTGCCATGTCAGAAAATCAAACAGAAGCACATTCTTCACAATCCAACTCAAAAGTGCAGTTATCCACATTTTATTGCACTGGAAAGTGATTTTTAGAGATAATTTGCTTCCTGTGTTAAACTTAGAGTAGGTTGGATTCTGATATTGTGCCAAGAGAGAGGCACTTAGAATGTGAGGAAATATGAACAGTAATAAAGGAATATGTAATTTTATGTAGCATAAAGTTAAAATATATACAAATTTGTCATTGTAGCAAACTATAATAATAAAATGAAATATCAATCACGGCAACATAACTTGCGAACATTTACACTTTCTTCCATGTGCATAGGTATGGAAGAAAAGAACATGTAATTACATAAAAATCCAGGCTTTAATAATTGGATTTCTTAGTGTCTAGACGCTATGTGTTCTCATCCTTATACTAAAATGTATTCTGCAAGCCACTTTATGGTGTGTGGTGCAGGGTACATCTACAACCACTATCTTTTTACCCCTTTCCTGTTCTGTTCACAAATGACTCGTGGGGAAAAAGGATTGTCGGTAAGGCTCTGTATGATTTCTGATTTTACCACCCTGATCATTTCACTAGATGTATGGGGGGAAAAAATAAGTTGCCCAACTCTTTTTGGAATCAAAGCAATCAAAGTAGCAACAGTGACCCTCTCTGTGATATACACATCTCTTGTAGTGTCTGCCACTGGAGGTCATTGAGCATCTCTGTAACATTGTTCTGCTGAGCAAATGATCCCGTGACAAAATGCGCTTTTCCCGTCGGCTCTTCCCTATATCTCTTGTTAATGCTACTCGGTATAGGGCCCAGACTAATGAATAACACTCGAGAATCGGTTGAACAAGTGTTTTTAAGCCACGTCTTTCATGGATGAATTATATTTCCTTAATGTAAATTTATGTTTGCATTTCTTCACTTGTCAGCTTTTTCTATTTATTTTGTACAGTCATTCGACTTAAGGTAGTACTGGATGGTTATTCTAGGTTCCAGTGATTTGTGGCCTATATCTATATCTACATGATTACTCTGCAATTCACGTTCAAATGCTTGGCAGAGGGTTCATCAAACCACAATCAAACTATCTTTCTACCATTCCACTCCCGAACAGTACGCGGAAAAACGAACACCTAAACCTTTCTGTTCTAGCTCTGATTTCTCTTATTTTATTTTGATGATCATTCCTACTTATGTAGGCTGGGCTCAACAAAATATTTTCGCATTCGGAAGAGAAAGTTGGTGACTGAAATTTCGTAAATAGATCTCGCCGTGACGAAAAACGTCTTTGCTTTAATGACTTCCAACCCAACTCGCGTATCATATCTGCCACACTCTCTCCCCTATTACGTGATAATACAAAACGAGCTGCCCTTTTTTGCACCCTTTCGATGTCCTCCGTCAATCCCACCTGGTAAGGATCCCACACCGCCCATCAATATTCTAACAGAGGACGAACGAGTGTAGTGTAAGCTGTCTCTTTAGTGCACTTGTTTCATCTTCTAAGTGTCCTGCCAATGAAACGCAACCTTTGGCTCGCCTTCCCCACAATATTATCTATGTGGTCTTTCCAACTGAAGTTGTTTGTCCTTCTTTGTAATTTTAACACCCAGGTACTTTTTTGAATTGACAGCCTTGAGAATTGTACTATTTATCAAGTAATAGAATTCCAACTGATTTCTTTTGGAACTCATGTGGATCACCTTGCACTTTTCGTTATTTAGCGTCAACTGCCACCTGCCACACCGTACAGCAATCTTTTCTAAATCGCTTTGCAACTGATACTGGTCTTCGGATGACCTTACTAGACGGTAAATTACAGCATCATCTGCGAACAACCTAAGATAACTGCTCATATTGTCACCCAGGTCATTTATATAGATCAGGAACAGCAGAGGTCCCAGGACGCTTTCCTGGGGAACACCTGATATCACTTCAGTTTTACTCGATGATTTGCCGTCTATTACTACAAACTGTGACCTTCCTGACAGTAAATCACGAATCCAGTTGCACAACTGAGACGATACCCCATAGGCCCGCAGCTTGATTAGAAGTCGCTTGTGAGGAACGGTGTCAAAAGCTTTCCGTAAATCTAGAAATACGGAATCAACTTGAGATCCCCTGGTGATAGCGACCATTACTTCGTGCGAAAAAAGAGCTAGCTGTGTTGCACAAGAACGATGTTTTCTTAAACCATGCTGATTACGTATCAATAGATCGTTCCCTTCGAGGTGATTCATAATGTTTGAATACAGTATATGCTCCAAAACCCTACTGCAAACCGACGTCAATGATATAGGTCTGTAGTTCGATGGATTACTCCTACTACCCTTCTTAAACACTGGTGCGACCTGCGCAATTTTCCAATCTGCAGGTACAGATCTATCGGTGAGCGAGTGGTTGTATATGATTGCTAAGTAGGGAGCTATAGTATAACAGTATAGCGTAGTTAACTATTTATGCACAATGTTATGTTTTCTTTACAAATGTCTGCTTGTGTCTGTGTATATGCGGATGGATATGTGTGTGTGTGCGCGCGGGTGTATACCTGTCCTTTTTTCCCCCTAAGGTAAGTCTTTCCACTCCCGGGATTGGAATGACTCCTTACCCTCTCCCTTAAAACCCAAATCCTTTTGTCTTTCCCTCTCCTTCCCTCTTTCCTGATGAGGCAACAGTTTGTTGCGAAAGCTTGAATTTTGTGTGTATGTTTGTGTGTCTATCGACCTGCCAGCGCTTTTGTTTGGTAAGTCTCAATACCAACTAATAGGCGTATGTGTTTCTGAAACAAGAAACGAAAACGAAGAAACTGCCATATATGTTCCAAAACACAAACAGAACAACAAACTTAATGTGCAAGTCTTGTGGAGTTACATTACGTCATGGAGACTGTTTTGTTACATATCATATGAAAGAGAAATACTGAGTACCAAAGACAATGCAAATAAACAAATATATGAAGCAAACAAATTTTGTATTTACATATGTATGTCTTCAAAATTTCATGAAAGTAGGGAAACAGGGTTTAGAACTTATGAGAACTAACGATGAGATTAGTAAAACATAACAATTTATAATCTCTTGATAATGTCAAGAACGGCTGGCGACAAGCCAAGTAATCTGAATTAGCGGTGCTGGCGCCTACTTAATAAATTTGTACGAGACATGCAGATGGCAAAGTGTTAAAATACGAGGAGCGCACATTGCAATGCAACTGAAGAAATATATTAGTTTCTCCTACAGCCATCTCGTGTAATGATCATGACAACAAAATTAGAACAAAATGTACATAATTTGTTCTCTACAAGCCATCTATTATTGGGTGGATGTGGGGATAAACTCCAGTCGTGAATTATGTCTGGAAAGAGCGACTGTCAGCAAGCCTCTGTAAGAGCTATAATTTATCTGAATTCTTCCTCATTGTCATATCTTGAGATTCACGTGGGAAGAAGTAATATCTTGCCTGACTCTTTTTGAGCTGTAGAGTTGTGGAATTTTAACTGTAAATCTCTCTGTGATGTACAGCACCTCTCCTGTAGCATCTAATACCAGAGTTCACTGAGTATCTCCATAACACACTCTTGCATTTATTGAACTAATCCTTAAGCAAATACACCACTCTTTTTAAGTCAATATTTCTATCTGATCTATTAATAGTACATGTAAAGAAAGGGTGTCAAACTGATTAACAATTCCCAAGAATCTGTTGTGGTTTTGTAAGCTTACCTCTTTTGCGGGTACATTACCTTTTTTTTTAAGATTCTTAAACCTCTTTGCCATCTCCCCCCCCCCCCCCCCCCCCAATTGGTTTATTAGTGTTTTCAGTGATGTATCAGCAATAATAGAATCCAACCTTAATGAGTCATTATGGCTTTACATCAGTTCTCCGCACTTTGTTACAGTTTTGTGTCAGTAAAATTTTCCACTGTGTCATCCACGAACAGCCTCATAGGGCTTTCAATTTTATCCACAAGATCTTTTATATACAGGACGTTTGTCTCCACGTATCAAATGTCTAGGGATGATAGATCGCATCGGAGACAGTGTTGACTGACACTTTACTGTGACAAGGAGACCTTTAGTATTCAGCAGCTCTAGTACTACATGATTTTACTGAACTAGAAGAGTGTGCTGCGTACTACTTACCCCAGTGAATTCATAGTGATTTTCAACAAAAAAACCTTAAGAATGAATGTTTCTTAGTGGAGAAAGATACTTTAGAAGCAAATCAGGAACTTTAATTTTGCTGGGCGTATGCCCTTTCGTATGGAGCAAATGCCTGGATTATAGAGTGTACACAAGGCTTGCACACATCACAGGCTGTTGACACCCTGCCACCTCTCAGGGGCATACAAAATACCAAAGGATGTCTAGTGCCAGTGAGCTGTGGAATACACACAAGCTCATACACCTTCTAATAGCCAGTCTACTGTTGAGCAGCTTTGTGAAGATGAATTATTAGCATTGTGTATTGTTTGTATACCATTTTTATAGCAATGATCTAAATATTTATTATAATAAGGTGTGGTAGAAAACAGAAAAAGATAATTTCAACTTATCTTGTTTCAATGTCAGTGTCCAGGAGTGGCCAAATTCGATTCAGATACTCAAAAAATGAAGTTATGAAATGACTGAAATACTAATTTCAGTAGTTCAATTTAATTGTACAATATAACTTATATTGCCAATAATGATTATTTTTATGTGATTTTGTTTAAGTTGAATGTACATATTTTTGTGAAAAAAGGGTGCCAAATATTTTCATAACTATCCAAAGGACAAAGAAATAGAAGTAATTGTTAAATACAGTAAAAAGCTACACCCCTTCCCCCCCTTGCACCCCTTGTAACTGCAGAGAATTTTGCAAATATTGAACGAAAAATGTTACTGAGCGATTCGTTAACAGTGAGGCTGGCATCAATAGTAAACTCAGACAAAAGAAACTTAATCTTGGGTTGTTACAGTCAGTTTCACTGTATGGTCCCAGCTGACAATGTATCCTATTCTGCAGCTCTGAGGCAGGATTTGTCTGAAAGCTAGCAACATTTTGTCTAGTTTAAATGCATATCGATGATCCAGTTCCTCAAATGTTTGACAGGTTTGTTACCTGTACTCTTGAAATTATGTATATTCCACCAAGGCCTTCACATTACCATATATTTGCATTAATGTTAATTACTTTTAACAATATTTTCAGATTCACGTTAAAGTTTGTTTTAGGTTGTGGAGGACGGCTATGAGTTCTTTGCGAAGAGGCAGCTGGTAACACTGTTTTCTGCACCAAACTATTGTGGTGAATTTGACAATGCTGGTGGGATGATGTCAGTTGATGAAACGCTCATGTGTTCTTTCCAGGTAAATAGGCATAATAATTACCATTAGTGTTTGTGTAAGAACAAATAAATGTTGCCCCCCACCTCTTGCAGTTGTTGCAAGAATGGAAAATCTGCCTTGCACTTTTAGTAAAATTACGGTCCTGTATTTTTAGAGTTAAGTTTGATATACAGACCCTGGCCAATTTATTAGATGCACTACAGTTTTTAAGCAAATTTTTATTTATGTCTAATGATTTTTTCCAACACAAAAAGTGTGATAAAATTATTGTGTGTAGCGTACTTCACAACTAAGGTGATAAAACAAAGAAATAAAATGTAGTATTTGTTGAAAATATTTTATTTCAATAATTACAACAAAAAATATTGTGAAAGTGAAAACATTACTTTTGATATTTCGTTGAGCCATCTTTTGTAGCTATGAGAGCCTTAATATGACATGGCTGTCGATGCAGGACTACTGTGTCCTGCATTTGTGGATGATGGTACCACACATGGATGACCTTCTCTAAGAGCTGTGTTTTGTTGTGATAACATCTTTCGCCACCTCCCTCTTCATTAGTTCCCAGACATTTTCTCTGGGGTTCATGTCAGGACTGTTACCTAACTAGTCTAACAGAGGGATATTTTGGTCCTTCAGAAAGGATTTAACTGACCTGGCTGTGTGACAGGGAGCTTCATCCTGCATAAAAATAAATGGTTCCCCATTCGAGATCCATTCTTGGTACTGGTCTTGCCTCATTATGCCATTAACCACGTAAAGACGTCCTGTACCCTTGCCACAGATGACAGACCAAATCACTTTGTATGTTTTACGGTCTGAATAACGCAGTTGGTATGAAATTTTTCTCCTGTTGGATGGTGCACATACTGAGATTTGTTAGTTAAAACTTCAAACGTGCTTTCATCACTGAAGCATACCTGTAAAAATCAAGAAACATAATTAAATGATTAATGGAAAATCCCATATAAAGATGTGAAACAAATACTAACAAAGAGATAGAGGGGCTGGCCAGTACTTACCTCTGCTCAGCTCAGTACGGCCGATAGATACACAAAACAGAACAGAAAATTTACGTATCCTAGCTTTCAGATCTTTGTTCCTTCGTCAGGGAGGAGAGAGGGGAAAAAAGAGGAAGAAGGGAAAGTGGATTCAGTTACTCATAACCCAGGTTATGAAGCAACAGGGGAAAGGTAAACAGGAAGAGTAGCAAAGATGGAGGCTTGGCTGTTAGAGGGAAGTACTGTGCCTGCTACAAACCAAAGAGGATGCATACAGAAGTAAAGAGGTATATAATATAAAGATAAACACAACTGTGTAGTATGAAAAGATGTGTGAATGGCTAAAGAGGACAGGGAAAGAGGAGAAGATTGAAGAGTAAATGGGAGTGAGGTTAGTTAACGTAGGTTCAGTCCAGGGGGATGGCGGGATGAAAGGCTGTGTTGGAGTGCAAGTTCCCATCTCCGCAGTTCCGAGGGACTGGTGTTGGGTGGGAGAAGCCAAATAGCACATACGGTATAGCAGGTTCCTGGGTCCCTAGAGTTATGCTGGAGGGCATGCTCTACTACTGGGTATTGGACATCTCCTAGGCGGACAGTTCGTCTGCGCCCGCTCATGCACTCGGCCAGTTTAGTTGTCTTCATACCAATTTAAAAGGCTGTGCAGTGCAGGCATGTCAGCTGATAAATGACATGTTTTGTTTCACATGTGGCACTGCCTTGAATTGTGTATGTTTCACCAGTAGGAGTAGGTGGTTGGTGGGGGGGGGGGGGGGGAGATGCATGGGGGCAGGTTTTGCAGCAGGGTGTGTTACAGGGGTAGGAACTGCTGGGTAGAGAAGGTGGACTGGGAATATTGTAGGGTTTGACAAGGATTTTACGGAGGTTAGGGGGCCGACGAAAGGCAAATCTGGGTGGTGTGGGGAGAATATTGTCGAGGGATGATATCATTTCAGGGCTTGACTTGAGAAAGTCATATCTCTGATGGAGTAATTTGTTGATGTATTCGAGGCCAGGATAATATTGGGTGACAGGGGGGATGCTTTTGTGTGGTCTGGGGGTAGGAACATTGTTGTTGGACGGGCAAGAATGTATTGCTCGGGAGATCTGTTTGTGGACAAGGTCTGCAGGATAGTTGCGGGAGAGGAAAGCACTGGTCAGGTTATTGGTGTAATTGTTGAGGGATTAGTCACTGGAGCAGATATGTTTGCCACAAATACCTAGGCTGTAGGGAAGGGAGCGTTTGATGTGGAATGGATGGCAGCTATCAAAGTGAAGGTACTGCTGTTTGTGGTTTTGATGTGGACAGAGGTGTGGATGTAAGCTTCAACAAGATGGTCAACATCCATGAAGGTGGCTTGGGTTTTGGAGAGGAACCAGGTGAAATTCAGATTCGAAAAGGAGTTGAGGTTATGGAGGAAATTAAGGAGTGTTTCTTCACAATGAGTCCAGACCACAAAGATGTTATCTATAAACCTATACCAGGCCAGGGGAAGCAGCTGTTGGGTCTTCAGGAAAGCCTCTTCCATGCGGCCCATGAAGAGGTTGGCATAGGACAGAGCCATCCTGGTTCCCATAGGACATAATTAATATCCTATGGATAAATTTACATAGGTTATATAATATCATAAATAATTTTAAAGTTAAATTACCGATCCCCAGAAGACCACATCCTTATCACACCACTGTTGAGCCCACTTCAGACACATCATTTCTTTTTGACTGTTAACTTTGGTTTTCTAGTGGGTCGACAAGTTGTGAAATCAGTATCATTCAACTTTCTATGAACAGTGTGTTCAGTTGCATTCGCGTTAGCCTCTTCGTTTAGATTTTATCTGTTGTTTCAAATCTGTTTTCTAGGCAAATTATTTCGAGAAATCTTTGTGAGCTTGGGGTGCAAATTGGTTTTCTTCCACATTTATTCTTCCTTCTGGGGCTCACTTCTTCACCTAAATCAATTTTATTCTTTTTGCGCCTCACGCGAGCTTCTGACATTTCCAAATTTTGTGAAATTTCCCGATTGGAATACATTTTCATATTAATGAGGGCTTTGACCTAAACTTTTTTATGGGGTGAAATGTCCCTTCTTCTACCCATTTTTAAAGGTAACAATTAGTAATATCTGACTGTTAAACAATCAATTGTGATTTCGATATTACGAAGTTGACAATCAAACCGAACAAAGTATTACACCAGTTACAAGCGAGAATGCCACTGAACAGGTCCTTTACTGTATGATGTACTCTGCACATTGAGACCTACAATAAGTCAACAATCCAATGTCATGTAGCAACAATAGATAACAAAATTCAACAATATAATAAGTGCGCTGAATAACTCATAAATTTTTCGATATAGTACTCAACTTGCAATTATTACAAATAACATTTAAAATGTGCAGTGCATCTAATAATTTGGCCAGGACTGTGTATGCATCAAATTCCAATTTTGTTAGATGACAGTATTATGTAGATTTAGTTTCTGAATTTCTTAAAACTGTGATCTTTATTTCCGAAGTTTACCCCAGAAGTGATACTCGGTGGAAGTGGTGAGGTGCTTTGACAAGCTTTTTATATTTTTGAAGTCATTGGATTTGGTTGATGGAAAAATTAATACTTGTGTTTATCAAAGAAGTGTAGAGAGCAGTTTGCGTCCCACAGAGTGATGAAGTTTTTACTAACAATATTCATGTGTTGGGGTGATAAAGCTGATGTCAACATGGTAAGGGGCAGTGTATGTGTCAGATGAGCCCGCCAAAAATGCCAATCTGAAATCTGTTGAATGTCTTTCGGATGCACCAGAGTTTCAGTTGTCTGTCAGATCACTTTTTCCACAAACACAGGAACAACTATTCACCATGTTTCAGTTCAGTATATCTAAACTTACTGAGATGACGTCCTCAAAATTTAAACCCTATAATAGTACAGCAGAGGCTTGATTAACCAGGTTATTACATACCCTAGACTTCGCAGGTAATCAGACACAAATAATCCAAAATATATTTTTCCTGCTATTTAAAAAAACACAGTGTATATTGCAAACTTATTGACCTGCAAGTTATGTTTCTCAATAGTTTTCTTTGCAAAGCTCTTTTGGCAATTGGAAGGATTTTGAAGTGATTTAATAAAATAATTGTACACAGCACACTTATAGGTGTGCATTAATGTGGTCACTCACAATGATGATCAGCTGACTATTAGTTTTCATATAATTCACTCAACAGGTCAGTGAGATCACATAAGTGGGGATAATGTTTCATCTACATAGAGCACCAGTTCCATACAGAGGACTAATTTCCACAGTTCAGTTATTCATTGGTGATAGAGCATTACACAATGATCGTTAGGCCCCAACTCAGTATCAAAGTGACTGTACACAATAAAAGCATACCCACAGTTCACTAATAGAGAACTTTACAAATTGAGTGTTGAGTGCTTGCCGACTTGAAAATAATAGTGATTGGTACGATACATTATGTGGTATTTATGCTCAATTGATGCTTATGGACTGACTACACAAACAAACTGACGAACAAGTTACGTCATGATTATGGTCTTAGAATGTTGGCTACTGTCTACCTGACACCAATGTTTAAATGCTGAGTATTAGGCTTGAATTCACTTGGAACTTCACACACTGATGCTGGCCACTGACTGTTGCTTTGTGCGGAACACCAATTTAAAGATGCGCACAGGACAGTATAAAATTTTAGAATAATAACCTATTTCACTTTAGATAGTAACTTGAAAAACAAAAAAAAGTACAAAGTACAGTTACACACTAAGCAAAGACACTGTTTTGATTGATTCTCCCTTTGTCAGAAAAGCTTCAGGACAGCCCCCCCCCCCCCCTTCGAGTTTACAGTACTAAAAAGGAACAAATGTTTGTATGTTATATGGTATCCACACATCCTTGAAATTATCTTGGCCATGTTTCTGCCAAATTCACTTGGTGGGAGGGTTGTGCTTAGTAACACACTAGATAAAATACATGCTGATTGTGAACAAAGAGTGAAAATTAAGTTCTGTGTTAAGCTTGGGGAAACCCCTAATGAAATGTGGGCAGTGATTAAGCAAGCATATGCAGGCAAGCTACTTTCAAGAAGTCATGTTTTTGAGTGGCACAAAATTTTTTCATAAAGGCGAAGCTTCAGTGCAAAAAGATCCCAGAGCTGGTCACCTGTCTACGGCACATACCGATTCAGGTGTGGAATATGTAAGGCAGTTATTGCAAGAAGACCATCATGTAACTGTGCATGCAATGTCAGAACAACTTAATTTGAATTGTGATGTGTGTCATAAGATCTTACATGAAGATTTAGAGAAACAGAAACTTAATGTGGAAGTTGTCCCTCACACACTAAAAGATGAACAGAAAGAGGATAGATGAAGAATTTCTGCTGAACCATTGGATACACTCAGATGTTATCCCACATTTGTCAAAGATTATTGCTGGAGATGTAAGTTGGTGCTACCAGTATGACCCTCACAATAGCATCAAAGCGCTGAATGGTGGAGACCTGGATCACAAGCCTTGAAAAAAGTCTGACAACGTTCAAGAACAAGGAAATTGCTGATAGCACTCTTTGATATTAAAGGATTAGTTCACCATGAGTATGTTCCTCCATGTCAGGCAGTGAGCCAACCTCTGTGCATCGAAGTCTTGAAACGTTTATGACAAGCAATTCAACATTGCCGTCCTGATTTGTACCATTCTGAGGACTGGTTACAACTGCATCACAATGCAAGATCCGATACTGCTTTACCTGTTATTGAGTATATGGAGTGAAGAAAAGTTTTAAAAGTTGTAGTTTCCTACATCTTTCATCACCTTACCCATCTATTTTTCACAGCCCCCCTCCCACCTCTGTTATGTACAATGCACTTACCTTCTCACTCTTATTAACTCATGCATGATGTTTATGCAGTAATCTCTGACCTGCGTATTATCCTGTCTTCCACTTTTAAGCTCTCAGGTTTTCAAATCTCGTCTGATGCAGTCTCCAGCCATCAGTCTTTCCTTCTCATCCCATGCGGTAAGTCTTCCCTGATCTTCTGTTCTGGATCACTTTCCTGAAATCTACCCATTTTCCTAGACCTCTCCAGTCCTTTCCCTTCACTCTTCTCCCTTCCCCTTCAACCCTCCTGCCTGGAGGAGCCACTGGTTCCGAAAGCTTACCTAATTACAACCTCCTTTTGTGTGTGTATTCTGCCACCGCATGGTGAGTCGAGTATCTGGCCAGACATACTGTTATGCCGTCCCACATCAACCATATTCGCCCTACCTCTCGCCTTGCGATTTTCTTATTTCCACAAGTGAAAATGTGATTGTAAGGAAAGCTTCATCAAGATATCACTTACATTCAACAGGCTGTGACAAATGATCTAACAAGCATTGCAGTTGAAAGTTTCCCTGATTGCTTTCAAGATCTCCAGAAATGTTGACAACTGTGTATAGATAACCAAGGGGCTATTTCAGTAGGATCTAGGATCAGTATTTGGCAAGTGCCATTTTCTATTTCTTTTTCTTTTAAACTTGTCCTGGAACTTATCTGACGAAGGTAGAACTTGGCTTCATGCCCTAGATAGGTGCATATGATGGTTTTGTTTTACCAGACGGAAGTTAGAATGCGTACAGGGTTTCCAACACTTGTTGATATTTTTCGACCAGTTGAAATACTTCATAAACTAAAATACTATTCAAGGAAAACAGAAATATTACTATAAGACAGTGCCTGGATTTTTGAATGGATTACATTTTGAGGTTGACACATTCTAGAATACTTAAGAGGACACCAATTTTGAATTGCACGGTTCTCAGAAAAGATAAGATGGTTTTTAGAAAGATGGAATGGAGGCTTTCAAATAAGGTATATTGATCCCAAAACACATACTTATCCAGAGGGGTCAGATTTTAACAGTGCATGTGGGTTTCACAAATTGTTAATTTTGAATATTTCTCTAAGTCAGATGTTTCTGCATGAACTGTCTACACCGTTATCAGCAGACTGTAAAATAGAAACTGAACTACAAAGTTTTGAGGAATACAGTGTGGATAAGACTTTGGAGATTTCATACGTGCATGGATATGTATTACGTATGGATGGGGGTGCAGAAAAAGCTGATATTGCGAGGGGTATTATTGCTGTTAGAACTACTTTACCTTCCTTTGTTTCAATGACACTTTTGGAAGCCTATCTCCTAAGTGTTACTCACCAAGAGCGGATGGTTTGATATTATTGACCTTTGGCTTCTTGGGAGAGAGCTATGCAAATATATAGATAGGAAATCTACTGAAGACATTTTCCTGAAGATTGAATGTGGAAAATATTTTGGGATGTCAGATGGTGGGATTGGGGCCTACATCGTCTAATGGCAGTGAAACGAGAGTCACATGCATAATAATGTATTTAAATGTTAATATTTATTCTGGATATAATAATACATCAGTACTCAATTTTTTATTCATTTAAAAATTCGATAAGCCATCATCTGTGGATATGCACCCTGATGTTTTTATCATGTAATAATTGAATCTTTAAATTTCCGGAGTGCAGCAACATAACACACACACACACACACACACACACACACACACACACACACACAGTGTGGCTTCAGTTGCCAGAGACAGTAGTGGTGTGTGTGAGTTGCATTTGTTTGTGAGTGTGTGCATGTGTGTGCATCAGTCATCTATTTTTGACGAAGACCTTGGTGGCCGAAATATTTCCTATATGGTGAGTAGCAACTTTCGTTTCCAATAATATTGTTAAATTTAATATTTTTGCTATGGTGTTGATCAATGTTATGTTATTGGTGTCATTATTAACTGAGCAATGTGTCTAGGAGTTTATTAAAAAAAGTGTCAAACACAAAGTTCATTTGTTTTGTCAAAGATGACTCGATGCTCCACGAGGCAGGGGTTTAAAAGATGCCCTGCGAGTTTGCCCTTCCGTATATTGTGCAAACGATTTGTACTGTTCAGGAAACATGTGTCAAACACAATAGGTACACCCGACTCTTACAGTCCATTAAATCGGCTGTGGCAGAAAATTGCATTGACACCGGCCATTTAGTGCAGTATGAAAGTGTTGAAATTGTAGCACGGAATCTATCTTTTTGGAACCTGGTGGTGAAAGCAGCAGTTGAATTTTTTTGGTAAAAGATTTAATTAACAGATTTAAATCAATCTAGACAAATCATGAAATCCAGTGCTTTCTTTAATATACTTGCAAAGACATCATAACAATGCTACAAGAAGAAGAAATAGCTTATCCATGGATAATGTGCAAACTGGATAATCTGCACCTAGATTATCGGGAGCTTGCTTTACTAGCAAAAATTACATCCTAAACTCAAGTAGCTGGCAGCTTCGTAACATTGAGCGATGTTCATCTGGAGACTTCTGTTCACGTCCTATATCTTATGTAAGAATAATGAAGGTGACTTTTCCCACTTACACTATAATATTTATTTGAGAAGGAAAGTTGCTACTTACCATATAGCGAGGAGGCTGAGTCGCGATAGGCACAACAAAAAGATTCACACAATTATAGCTTTTGGCCATTAAGGCCTTTGTCAGCAATAGACACACATGCACGCGCGCACACGCAAACGCAACTTGCACACATGTCTGCAAGTTGTGTGTGTGTGTGTGTGTGTGTGTGTGTGTGTGTGTCTGCATCTATTGCTGGCACAGGCCTTAATGGCCGAAAGCTATAATTGTGTGAATCTTTTTGTTGTGCCTATCACGACTCAGCATCTCCGCTGTATGGTGAGTAGTAACTTTCCCTCTCTAATATTGTTACATTCCATCCTGGATTTTCCATTGCTTGATTTGTGATATTTGTTTAGGCCTTTTATGGTCACACAACCAATTTTGGTTTTTGTAGCCATTTTCAAGTTTTCTCCTACATCATTAATAAATATGCTGTAAATAACAATTTGAAAATTCACTGTCTCTTACGGAAACACCGAAAATTCAACTGTGGTGGCACATTTATTATTATACAGACATCAAAATTGTGAGTAACAGTTATGCTTGTTTGCTGCAGCACATGTTACAAAACAGCATGTGACAGTGTGCCATTTTAAAAAGTACACAACATTATGAATCTGAAATAATCAGATGACAGTGTGAACGTAAAAGCTCGTTTACGTGATGACACATGCTTGCGCCACTTGTTCCGTACAATGAGTTGCACACAAGTAGTTTCGTATCTGACTGTAGACATGGTGTGACCATTGTACACTTATGATTCATCATTTTGTGAGTGCCGTAGTCATATGTAAAATGAAAGTTTTGGCAGCTGTACAAAATGTGGCAGAGTTAACCTTATTTGCATGAAATTGCTGCACAAGACCAAGGATGGAAAAAAAGAACCGTGTTTGAGTTCCTGATTACATAAAGAAAAGATGTCAACTTAGTGGTTACTCACAAAGCTTCCTGAAAGAAATTTTACTGGAAGACTCTAAAATTTATTTTAATGATCTGTACTGTAGTTCGTCAATGGGAAGCACTTCTGTAATGTTTTAAATAAATTAATAATGATTGAAGAATTCAGGTTTCCTGATTTTTTTATAGACTTTTATTCTGTCAGTTATTTTCCTTAAATAAGAATCACCAACTCAGACCTCAGGATTTTAGCCTCATAGATATGGGCTGTTGCACAGCTAGATGTTTTGCTTGCCTGAATTTTTCGTAATTCATTTGTGTATGTACACTGTTAATTGTAATTGAAAGGGCTTTGCTGTGCATCTCACGTATTACCTATGAAACCATGTTCAGATTGCGTACAACAGTTTCAAGCGCAGCAACAAGTCGCTGCTCATTTTTGTAGTCATCGTTGTTAAAATCCGACAAATACCTGTGCATAGCATTAATACCCAAAAAGCAAACAATGGCCTCCATTCCCCACTTAAAATTTCAGTTTGTTTACTCTCTACCAACACATCTAGCCTCAGTACTCGTGCAGCTAGTGTCGCCAAAGTTGGAAAAAGCCAAAAATGTTTAGTTTCGCCAACGAGTTGCGCAGATATGTGCCAGGCATGCATAGTGGCCAGTAGCGCAGTTCTGTACAAACCAGTATCATTGTGTAAACTAGGCTTAACATAGCTGCCAAAGAGTTACCATAAGCAATGTCAAAATATGCTAATACTTAAAATGGGAAATAGCTGTGCCCCCCCCCCCCCCCCCCCACACACACACACACACAGCCACTGTTGTCTCTGCATGCTGCAGCCATACTGTAGTGAGTAGCAATCTCGGCTTGGGTTAGCTGGGGTGGGTAGTGGAAGTACAGAAGAGATGTGGTGTGGGGGAGGATGAATGGTAGCAGTTAGGGGTGCTGTATCACTGCTTGAGGGAGTGTGCAGGAATGTTAGTCAGGATGGTAGGCTCCTAGTGCAGCATTGGAAGAGCAGTGCTGCTGGAGGGTAAGGGAAAAGAGAGAAGCAGAGAAAAGGAAAGGATTGTGCCAGTGAGCTGGGACAGAACATATCTGTGAGGCTGGAGTGAGAGCAAGGAAAGGGGTAGATGCAGACGGGTGGCACAAAGATTAATGAAGGTTGAGACAGACTGGGAAACACCAGAAGACAGTGCAAATGGTAGACAAATTTAAATACCTGGGAGAATTTATCACAGGAAGGAACAGGAGCAAGAAAGGAATAAGAGAGAGGATAAAAAGATGTCAGCCTTCTGCATGATGAGAGAGATACACATTAAAAAGAATATATCCACAGAGGCAACGGTGAGGAATGCACTATTATATGCTGCTGAGATGATGACACTCGGGAAAATGGGGCAGAACAACTAGAGAAAGAAGAGAGAAAAATACCAAATCCCAAAAGAGGCGGAGACGGATGGATGCGAAGACCAAGGGAAGAACTGTACTGGAACAGGAGAGGAATGTCCAGGAAAATCAGACTCAAAATCGCAAGGTTTGCTGGACGTATAATTAGGATGAGTATGGACAGAATGACAGTGTGTGGGAAACAGCAGGGAGGACAAGGGGAAAGACAGGAACCAAATGGGTTTCCAGAATGAGATTTTCACTCTGCAGCGGAGTGTGCGCTGATATGAAACTTCCTGGCAGATTAAAACTGTGTGCCCAACCGAGACTCTAACTCGGGACCTTTGCCTTTCACGGACAAGTTCTCTACCATCTGAGCTACCGAAGCACGACTCATGCCCGGTACTCACAGCTTTACTTCTGCCAGTACTTCGTCTCCTACCTTCCAAACTTTACAGAAGCTCTCCTGTGATCCTTGCAGACCTAGCACTCCTGAAAGAAAGGATATTGCGGAGACATGGCTTAGCCACAGCCTGGGGGATGTTTCCAGAATGAGATTTTCACTCTGCAGCAGAGTGTGCGCTGATATGAAACTTCCTGGCAGATTAAAACTGTGTGCCCGACCGAGACTTGAACTCGGGACCTTTGCCTTTCGCGGGCAAGTGCTCTACCATCTGAGCTACGGAAGCACAACTCACGCCCAGTGAGCTGTGAGTACTGGGCGTGAGTCGTGCTTCGGTAGCTCAGATGGTAGAGCACTTGCCCGCGAAAGGCAAAGGTCCCGAGTTCGAGTCTCGGTCGGGCACACAGTTTTAATCTGCCAGGAAGTTTCAACCAAATGGGTTGTTGAACTTTGGAAGGACTGGTTGGAATTGGGGATCAAGGTTGAAGGAAAGGAAAATTGGAGGAACAAATATACACCAACCAATATGCTAGGGATCAATGACAGAGAATAATATGGGAAAAGATTAGTGTGTTACCAGTGGAGCTGACAGGAGAAAAGGACACTGAAGATCTCTGAAGAAGAGTGGGAGAGAAAGAGAAAGAATGAAGAGGTTCTGGGAGAAGAGTAGGAAAATGCAATCCACAAAGAGGCTGCTTGTGGTCCTACAGAGGCCGTAACACAAAGAGGAGGAGGAGGAGGAGGAGGAGGAGGAGGAGACAAAGGTGTTACAGGAAAGGAGGATATAGTGCAGGGAGAGTTCTCATTTGCGCAGTTCAGAAAAGCTAGTCTGATGGAAATAATTCAGATGGCACAGGCTGTAAAGCAGTCATTAAAGTCAATCACACATTGGTACATGTCATACTCAGCAATCGGATGGTCCATCTGTCTCTTGGGCACAGTTTAGTGGTAGCTGTTCATCCCAACAGACAGCTTGTTAGTGATCAAGTGGCATTTTATGTGGGCATGGCAACTAACAAATGGCTGCCTGCGGGAACAGCCACCTCCAAACTGTGCCCAAGGGACAGCTTAACTGTCCAGTTACTGAGTATGCCACGTAGCATTGTATGCTTGACTTCAATGACTGTTTCACAACCTGTGCCATCTGGATTCTTTCCACCAAACCAGCTTTTCTGAATTGAGTGAGTGAGAGTGCTCTTTGAAACTTGTCCTTTGTTCTCGTAAGCCAGTTGGTATTCAAATCCAAGTTGAAAGGTTTCCTTATGACTCGTACCTATTCTGTACAGCAATTTCTTGTAACACCTATGAACCTTCCTTTGTAATGTATTGTTTATTCGTACACTTTTTTCTTTTTATTAATTTTTTTGTTTTGAAAAATTTAGAAACAGCATTCTGTAAGTTTAGGTACTGATTTGTTCCATGACCAAGTAACTTTCATCGCGTTAGTCCCTTGGAATTAAATAAATAAAATAAAAACTAATAATAGTGGTCCCTTTCTGCTTGCCTTCTTTGCAGACCTTAACTACATTGTATACAAATTTTCTGCTCTTAGATCGTATCACTTGCAGTGATTGATTGGAGGGAGATATCCATTGTGCTTTGCTGTATTAATTAATTTAATCCTTCCCAAATATAACTTGAGGTGTAGCAGATCTGAACAGTCCCCATTCCTTAGTGTTTGGAGTCATGTTTGTTGCCCACCCTGCTTCTTCTCTTTTCCATTCTCCAATGTCTTTCCTTGACCTCTCTTGCCATCTACACTTACGGCATTCGTTTATTTTAACAATCTTTTAACTTTAGCTGGACATAGGCAAACCTTTTAACCTGTCAGTTGCAATAGCCTTCTCAGAGGCTTTACATTTAAATTTTTCTGAATGGCTGTATCTCAAATGCTGTCACTCCAGAAAAAATACAGGGGGGAGTTCTGTAAAAGAACGGGCCCACAAAATTACAGATTAATATCCTTATTGTCAGTTTGCTGCATATTCTAACTATAAGAGCTCCTGTCCATGAATCTACATCTACATCCATACTCCACAAGCCACCTGACGGTGTGTGGCAGAGGGTACCTTGAGTACCTCTATCGGTTCTCCCTTCTATTCCAGTCTCGTATTGTTCATGGAAAGAAGGATTGTCGGTATGCCTCTGTGTGGGCTCTAATCTCTCTGATTTTACGCTCATGGTCTCTTCATGAAATATACGTCGGAGGGAGCAATATACTGCCTGACTCCTCGGTGAACGTATGTTCTCGAAACTTCAACAAAAGCCCGTACCGAGCTACTAAGTGTCTCTCCTGCAGAGTCTTCCACTGGAGTTTATCTATCATCTCCGTAACGCTTTCGCGATTACTAAATGATCCTGTAACGAAGTGCGCTGCTCTCTGTTGGATCTCTCTCTCTCTCTCTCTCTCTCTCTCTCTCTCTCTCTCTCTCTCTCTCTATCAACCCTATCTGGTACAGATCCCACACTGCTGAGCAGTATTCAAGCAGTGGGCGAACAAGTGTACTGTAACTTACTTCCTTTGTTTTCGGATTGCATTTCCTTAGGGTTGTTCTAATGAATCTCGGTCTGACATCTGCTTTACCTACGATCAACTTTGTATGATCATTCCATTTTAAATCACTCCTAATGCCTACTCCCAGATAATTCATGGAATTCACTACTTCCAGTTGATGACCTGCTATATTGTAGCTAAATAAGGGATCTTTCTTTCTATGTATTCGCAGCACATTACACTTGTCTACATTGAGATTCAATTGCCATTCCCTGCACCATCCGTCAATTCGTTGCAGATCCTCCTGCATTTCAGTACAATTTTCCATTATTACAATCTCTCGATATACCACAGCATCATCCGCAAAAAGCCTCAGTGAACTCCCGATGTCATCCACAAGGTCATTTATGTATATGCCTCATCACAGAATTAAAAAGATTTTCTTGTGCAAAACTCAGATTGCACTTTCCTCGCCAATATCCTGTGAATTGTGGATGAATGGTGGCAGACAGATTCTCTATTCCTAGCTTTCCAGAAAGCATTTGACACTGTGCCATACTTCATACTGTTAACAAAAGGCCAAGCATGTGGAATAGGTTCCCAGGTAGGTGAGTGGCTCGAAGACATAAGTGACAGATCGGAGATGACGGTATCATCAGGAGTGCCATAGGGATGAGTGATAGGACCACTTTTATTATCTATATAAATTAATGATGTGACTGATAGTGAGCAGCAGTCTGTGACTATTTGCTGACAAACTGTAGTGTGCAGAAAAGTGTCATTGTTGAGTGACTGTAGAAGCATACCAAATGGTTAGGTGTGGAATGTAATGCACCTACCATTGTACCGGAATTGTATATGGGTGGACTATTTAGGCTAAAAGCTTTTGTGGTCACTGTAACTTAACCTCCGTTAGCTATTTGACTGGACTGAGTTGCTGTATCTTGAGGCAGCACACTCAGTTCTTGAAGATGCAAAGTCCGTGCCAGGTGGAAATCTCAAACACCCATTACTACAAAATAAATTCTTGTACTGCTTCTGTATTGCACATGTATTTTATCCCAGTTATGATATTCTGTATTAGATTTTACTGTAGCAAGGCTTTAACAAAGGCTTGACATAGCTAACAATACATATATGCCTTCTTCATTTAGCTCTGTATGTCTTCTGTGTGTCTCCATTGACCTGTGTCATCACGACCATTGTCTTGCGAGGCGAGATTCTGTGGCCTGCAGCGAATCTCTGAGGTGGGGCAGTGTTCTCAGGGAATAACTTTCCCTATGAGCAGATGTCTCCATGTGCAGGAAATGTAGGTGCCTTGGTGATATGCTGTGTCCTCCTTTTCGCTCATGACATGCACAAAAGAAACGAAATTTCTCGCAAGATAGGTGGTCCAAAATACTTACTAAAATAATGCTTATTCAAGGTCACGAGTATCCAGGATGTAGATGGATCAGTGCATATTTAACAGTGAAGACAAATAACAGCGGTGCTTCTCAAGTGCTTATGATTTGTGGAAGGGCAAATAATTTTATGCTCTGCCTGAGTTTTGATAGCACATAGATCTTGGTTCTTAGTCTATTTTTATTTCTGAATCTTTTCCTATACCTAGTGGATTTCCTGCCCTTCAGCTGATATACATGTTACCCTTCTTTTCCTGTTTCCTGTCTTTCACCTAAGGGAAAAACTTCGCGAAATTTCTAGACCCTAGAGATTAAACTGTGTTTTTTGAGCCTGTCAACTCTCTAGAGTAATTCCTGTTGTAGTAGCCGTTAGACGCTTTTGTCCCAGATTTCGACATTTTTTACATTCACTTTATCAAAAAACTTTTTAGACTAGTAATGTGAAGGCATGGCAATAACCATTTTGTGGTTCCGTGGGAACTAAACAATTATTCATATTGATATAAAGAAGTGCCTCATAGCTCACTAAATTAACTCGCTGAACTTATTTTCCTGTTCCAGATTTTAAAACCATCAGAAAAGAAGGCAAAATACCAGTATGCAGGAATGAATTCTGGGCGACCAGCAACACCCCATAGGAACCCAGCAAAAAAGAAATAAAGTGTGACAGGTTAGTAGTGAATTAGTACTATACCCGGCATACAGTTATTAAATTCACCACTCCCTCTCATTTTAGACACTAATTTAGTTAAATTAAAGGTTTCAGTGTAATTTGTCATTGGTCCAGATGAGATCTGTAATGTTTTTTTTTTAAGAATATCGCTGCCATTGTGGGGAAACTGGTTGTAGAATGCGTTGATGGAGCACATTCTTGGCATAGGGCATGTCATTCAAATATAATATAATGGTAATGGTGATTGTGTGTTTGATGGCAAGGGCCAGTTGGGTGAATTTATCACAGGCATTGACCTCAAGATGGAATAAATTCTTATGTAAAAGAATGGGTACCAGCAGAAAGCAGATTTAGTAAGTACTAACCAGCTAGAAAGAAACTGAAAGTTCAGATTCGGTGGGTACGGTGAGGCAATATGTCCTTGGTATAATAATTAATTATAAAAAGCTGATCTTGAGAATTATGTCCTGTAGCAACTTCTGAACTGGTCAAATGAAGTGCTTTCTTTTTCAAGTGGCGGTTCCGCCAATATGTCTTGGATTAGTAAAATCGTTGCTAGTGAGAATCAATTATGCTTACCAGAATCTCACATATTTGTTCAAAACAATGACAATATTGAGTGAATTTATAAAATTTTTGTTGCATAAATACAAACAATGCTGAGAAGTGAAGGTCAACAACAGAGAAATTGCAGCAATTAGCTGAGTCAGTGGTGAAAATATTTATGTAAAGGCTCTCCTTTTTTATTGGGAACAAACTGTTGAATTGTGTATTTGTGTGGGTGGGGTTGGGTGTGGGTTTGTTGCTGTGGGTGTGCCTGCTGCGTAGTTTCTCCGTTTTCCCTTTGCAGAGTGGTGATCTAATATGGCAATGTAACTTCTTGATAGATTAAGAACTGTGTGCTGGACAAGACTCAAACCTGTGACCTTTACCTTAAACAGGCAAGTATACTGCTGACTGAGCTATTCGAGCATGATTCACGATTTGCTCTCACAGCCTCACTTCCATCGATACCTCTTCTCCTACCTCCCAGATGTGTCAGAAGAGGAAGTGGGTGGTTCAGTCAATAGAGTGCTTGTTCGTAAAAGTCATATGTCCCAGGTTTATATCTTGGTCCAGCATGCAGATTTAATCTGTTGGAATGTTTCAGATCAGTGCACAATCCACTGTTGAGTGAAAATTCATTCTGGTAATGTGGCAGTATTCTATGTTGCGGTATGTAGAACCACACTGAATACACTTTTCCAACATTTGCACTGTTGTCTTAGAAGATACCATTGCCACTTGGTGAAGTTTTTTTTTTGTTGTTGTTACCAATCCAAATGTCAGTCCACAATTTTACTGCCTCCATTGTATGTCTCTCATAAGAGTAATGAAATTGAGATTAGGGCAGATCGAGAGGTGGTGATTTTGCTCCTCCTTTCATACTCAAATAGAACAGTACATGAGAAGGAAAGTTGCTACTCAACTTAAAGATTCACACAATCATAGCTTTCGGCCATTCAGGCCTTTGTCAGCAGTACACACACGCACACGCGCACGCGAGGGCAACTTGCACACACACACGTCTGCAGTCTCTGAGAGCTGAAACTACACTGCGAGCAGCAGCTCCAGTGCATGATGGGAGTGGCGACTGGGTGGGGGTAAGGAGGAGGCTGGGGTGGGGAGGGGGAAGGATAGATGGTGGGAGTGGCAGACAGTGAAGTGTTGCAGCTTAGATGGACGGTAGGAGAGAAGGTGCAGAGGGGGAGGGGGTAAGTAACGGAAAGGAGAGAAATAAAAATAAAAATAAATTAAAAGACTGGGTTTGGCAGTGAAATGATGGCTATGTAGTGCTGGAATGGGAACTGGGTGGGGGCTGGATGGGTGAGAACAGTGACTAACGAAGGTTGAGGCCAGGAGGGTTATGTGAACGTAGGATTTATTGCAGGGTAAGTTCCCACCTGAACAATTCAGAAAAGCTGGTGTTGGTGGGAAGGAACCATATGGCACAGGCTGTGAAGCGGTCATTGGGATGAGGAGTATCATGTTTGGCAGCGTGCGCGGCTACAGGGTGGTCCACTTGTTTTTCGGCCACAGTTTGTCAGTGGCCATTCGTGTGGACAGACAGCTTGTTGGTTGTCATGCCTACGTAGAATGCAGCACAGTGGTTGCAGCTTAGCTTGTAAATCACATGACTGGTTTCACAGGTAGCCCTGCCTTTGATGGGATAGGTGATGTAAGTGACTGAACTGGAGTAGGTGGTGGAAGGAGGATGTATGGGACAGGTCTTGAATCTAGGTCTATTACAGGGGTATGAGCCATGAGGTAAGGGATTGGGAGCAGGGGTTGTGTAAGGATGGATGAGTATATTGTGTAGGTTCGATGGACGGCAGAATACCATGGGAGGAGGGATGGGAAGGATAGAGGGTAGGCTATTTCTCATTTCAGGGCATGACAAGAGGTAATCGAAACCCTGGCGGAGAATGTAATTCAGTTGCTCCAGTCCCAGATGGTACCGAGTTAAGAGGGGAATGCTCCCCTGTGGCTGGACTGTGGGACTTTGGGACGTCATGGGAGACTGGAAAGATGAGGCGTGGGAGATTTGTTTTTGTTCAAGGATGGGTGGATAACTACAGTCAGTGAAGGCTTCAGTGAGACCCTCAGTATATTTAGAGAGGGACTGCTCGTCACTGCAGATGCGACAACCACGAGTGGTTAGGCTGTACGGAAGGGACTTCTTAGTATGAAACGGGTGGCAGCTATTGAAGTGGAGTATTTGCTGGTGGTTAGTAGGTTTGATATGTTCGGAGGTACTGATGTAGCCATCTCTGAGGTGGAGGTCAACATCTAGGAAGGTGGCTTGTAGGATTGAGTAGGACCAGGTGAAGCAAATGGGAGAGAAGTTGTTGAGGTTCTGGAGGAATGTGAATAAGGTATCCTCACCTTCAATCCAGATGGCAAAGATGTCATCAATGAATCTAAACAAGGTGAGGGGTTTAGGATTCTGTGTTTTTAGGAAGGATTCCTCTAGATGGCCCGTGAACAGGTTAGCATAGGATGGTGTCATGCAGGATTTGTTTGTAGGTAATGCCTTCAAACGAGAAGTAATTGTGGGTCAGGATATAGTTGGTCATGGAGACTGGGAAGGAGGTAGTTGGTTTGGAATCCATAGGGCGTCTGGAAAGGTAGTGTTCGTTAGCAGTAAGGCCATGGGCATTAGGAATGAGTCTACAGGGAGGTGGCATTAATAGTGGTGAGCAGGGCACAGTGTGGTAAAGGGAAAGGGAAAGGAACTGTGGAAAGTCGGTCGAGGAAATGGTTTGTATCTTTTATATAAGAGCATAGGTTCCGGGTAATAGGTTGAAGGTGTTGATCTACGAGAGCAGAGATTCTGTCAGTGGGGGCACAGTAACTGGCCACAGAAATATCAGTCCTTTCCAAAGGCCTCACCTTTTTCCCCACTCCCAAATTCAACCATGCTGGACTAGTTAAAGACCTTCTCTCCTTCTCCCGGCCCCTACAATGGAAACACTTTTTCGCCACCAACCCAACCAATCAGACTCAATCAAAGACCAATATTGAACCTTGCCTAACTCAGTTCACTCCTCCATCTCCACCCCCTGTTAACTTTCCAGAATTTCTTATCCTTGAACCTTGCCTCACCATCATTCCCCAAATCCCTTAACACGCATACTAACCTTACATCCACAGAAAGAACCACAGTCCACCATCTAAAAACTGATCCCGATCTTATAATCCTACCTGCAGACAAAGGCTCCACCACTGTAGTTTTGAACTGCAAGGATTACATGGCAGAAGGACTCTGTCAGCTTTCAGATACTTCCACCTACAAACCATGCCACAGTGATCCCATTCCAGCAATCCAGCGGGATCTCCAGTCACTACTCAAATCCTTAGGCCCATCCCAGAACCTCTCCCGAGAATCCATCTCTCTACTTACCCCTACCACTCCCGCACTCCCACCTTCTACATGCTTCCTAAGTCCATAATCCCAACCACCCAGGACGCCCCATTGTGGCCGGTTACTGTGCCCCCACTGAGAGAATGTCTGCTCTCCTTCCCAGTCTCCACGACCAACTATATCCTGACCCACAATTACTTCTCCTTTGAAGGCATTACCTACAAACAAATCCCACATGACACCATCCTATGCTAACCTGTTCATGGGCCATCTAGAGGAATCCTTCCTAAAAACCCAGAATCCTAAACCCCTCACCTTGTTCAGATTCATTGATGACATCTTTGCCGTCTGGATTGAAGGTGAGGATAACTTATTCACATTCCTCCAGAACCTCAACAACTTCTCTCCCATTTGCTTCACCTGGTCCTACTCAACCCTACAAGCCACCTTCCTAGATGTTGACCTCCACCTCAGAGATGGCTACATCAGTACCTCCGAACATATCAAACCTACTAACCACCAGCAAATACTCCACTTCAATAGCTGCCACCCGTTTCATACTAAGAAGTCCCTTCCGTACAGCCTAACCACTCGTGGTTGTCGCATCTGCAGTGACGAGCAGTCCCTCTCTAAATATACTGAGGGTCTCACTGAAGCCTTCACTGACTGTAGTTATCCACCCATCCTTGAACAAAAACAAATCTCCCACGCCTCATCTTTCCAGTCTCCCATGACGTCCCAAAGTCCCACAGTCCAGCCACAGGGGAGCATTCCCCTCTTAACTCGGTACCATCCGGGACTGGAGCAACTGAATTACATTCTCCGCCAGGGTTTCGATTACCTCTTGTCATGCCCTGAAATGAGAAATAGCCTACCCTCTATCCTTCCCATCCCTCCTCCCATGGTATTCTGCCGTCCATCGAACCTACACAATATACTCGTCCATCCTTACACAACCCCTGCTCCCAATCCCTTACCTCATGGCTCATACCCCTGTAATAGACCTAGATTCAAGACCTGTCCCATACATCCTCCTTCCACCACCTACTCCAGTTCAGTCACTTACATCACCTATCCCATCAAAGGCAGGGCTACCTGTGAAACCAGTCATGTGATTTACAAGCTAAGCTGCAACCACTGTGCTGCATTCTACGTAGACATGACAACCAACAAGCTGTCTGTCCACACGAATGGCCACCGACAAACTGTGGCTGAATAACAAGTGGACCACCCTGTAGCTGAGCATGCTGCCAAACATGATACTCCTCATCTCAATGACCACTTCACAACCTGTGCCATATGGATCCTTCTCACCAACACCAGCTTTTCTGAATTGTGCAGGTGGGAACTTACCTGCATTAAATCCTACGTTCACGTAACGTAACTCTCCTGGCCTCAACCTTCGTTAGTCACTGTCCTCACCCATCCAGCCTCCACCCAGTTCCCATTCCAGCACTACACAGCCGTCATTTCACTGCCACACCCAGTCTTTTAATTTATTTTTATTTTTATTTCTCTCCTTTCCGTTACCCCCTCCCCCTCCGCACCTTCTCTCCTACCCTCCATCTAAGCTGCAACACTTCACTGTCCGCCACTCCCACCATACCATCCCTCCCCCTCCCCACCCCTCCCCAGCCCCCTCCTTACCCCCACCCAGTCGTCACTCCCATCATGCACTGGTGCTGCTACTCGCAGTGAACTGTCAGCTCTCTGTGACTGCAGACGTGTGTGTGTGTGTGTGTGTGTGTGTGTGTGTGTGTGTGTGTGTGTGTGTGTGTGTGTTGCTGGCAAAGGCCTTAATGGCCGAAAGCTATGATTGTGTGAATCTTTTTATTGTGCCTATTGCGACTTAGCATCTCCACTTTATGGTGAGTAGCAACTTTCCTTCTCTCATATTGTTACATTCCATCCTGGATTTTCCATTGTTTGATTGATACTCAAATAGAGTAGGACATGGAGTAGTTGACAATGGTACTAAGAACCTCCAGTATGCAGTCCACACTGGCCTCTAGTATGTGAATATAGATCCAGCCAAATTCACTCCAATGATATAGATGGCATTTCTCGCTTCTAATTTTCTCAGATTTTTTGTGTTGTGTGTAATCTGCGTTAAAATACTTACATTCCCTTGACTTCATTATGGCTGGATTTTGCAGTTACAAAAATCTGTTTGTTTCGAATTTATTATTTTTTACATACTGTTACTCTATATTGTAGTAATTCAATTTTAATTATGGATTGAGTAAAGATAAATGGTCGCAGTGTAGTGAGGTGTTGAGTGGTCGACAGCCGATAAGAGACCGAAATAATTGTTAAGTCTCTTACATTCTAATCATAGATGTATCCTACCCTGCCAGAGATATGTGAAACAAGTTGTGTCATATATCAGATCTGCTGTAACTTCCGCACAGCCTTGTGTGGGAACAGTCACCAGCAGACTGTCCTCTTGAACAAATGGCCATTGACAGACTGTAGTAAAAAGCGATGTTAACAGTCTAATGGCATAAAATACTGTTAAGCACAGTACACCAATGATAAGAGCTCGAAATTTTTTGCGATGACAATGTGTGTCTAAATCTGGATGAAATATGAAGCTTCAGGCAAAATTCGGCTTTGTCTTTGTCAGGAACATCTTACCATCACTACAAAGATGCTGAGGAATTCTGGTTTACTTAACGATGTTGTGAAGAACTCTTGAAATGAAGCTGCTAGACCTCTCCAGCTTTACAGTCCAGCAAAAATCGATGGAGATGGTCGTAGGTTGCAACCTATTCTTAGTGCTATTGGTTTCTCCCAGCTAAAGGTTAGTCAAATTTCTAACCAGGCTTATAACTCCCACAGATGGCCATTGCAAAAATTGTATTAAAATGTCTTGGATGTTCATTGAAAAAATTGGGAAAATCAGTTTGCCCAAACAATATTTTTGTCAGCCTGGATGTTGTCTGTTTACAAAACTTCCATGGAGGACACATTGAACCTGTTGACAGACAACTCTCCTCCTAAAAATATGAAGTTGTTCTGTTGTGCTTTGACCACCACTTATTTCTTCTGACGGTAATTTTTATGAAATGACTGACAGAGTGGCCAAAGATTTTCCATTGTCTCTAATAGTGGCCAGCTTCTTGCCGAGTGTTTTGAAGAGCATGCATGAAATTTTGTCCCTTTTTGTCTGTATTAATTTCATTGACAGTCAGTCATCCCTGATAAAGACAGAGGATTATGTAGAAAGCTAAAGATTTGATGCGGAAATCAAATTGCGAATGTTTTGTAAATGCTGCTAGCATTAGATGGCTGCTTCACAACCCGTGCCACATAGATCCTTCCCCAAATGAGCTGCATCAACGGGAATCATTACAATTCTTTGACACTGCAGTCCCTTTGTGTTCTCATTTGCTAGCACCTATCCCATACCCACCTCCACATCTGTCCCTAGGTCTCTCACTTCACTCCATTAATCTATGCCCATAATCTCTAGATTCTTCCTCTTATTCTGTTCCATTCTGTATTCGTGCTTCTCGAAATCTACTCTTCCACTGCCTATCCTACTCGGGCGTGTTCTACCTTCTCCTCTGCACCCCACCCCCTCCCTCCCCTGCCCCATCTTGTCCCTGC
Organism: Schistocerca cancellata; assembly: GCF_023864275.1. Taxonomy (NCBI): domain Eukaryota; kingdom Metazoa; phylum Arthropoda; class Insecta; order Orthoptera; family Acrididae; genus Schistocerca; species Schistocerca cancellata. Next base: position 130,998,032 of record NC_064635.1, read on the forward strand.
TACACACACACACACACACACACACACACACACTGAGTGAGGTGGCACAGTGGACAGCTTAGTTCTGGCCAGCCATCTTTAGGTTTTGAGTGATGTCCGTAAATCACTTAAAGCAAATTCCAGGACAGTTACTTTGAAAAGGGCATGGTCAATTTCCTTCTCCGTCCTTTCCTCACTTGAGCTAGTACTCCGTACACTAATCTTCCTTCTCTTTACACACTCTACCTGACTACCATCCTCTGCTGTCTGCCCTCTGCAGTCCCCTGGTGTAATTTTTAATAATTTGTTTGCAAATGCTTTGTTTTAAAACTGCAAAGAGCTGCTGTTGCGATAATTCTTTATTTACTACCAGTTTTGATCTTCTGATCATCTTCAGATATCATAAAATTTTGAAAATTGACATTGCTTGCATGACAGTGTTTCAACTGTGCCATAAAAAATAAATAAAAACAATCGTGCATTGTTGCTGTCAGTAGTAAAATCCATTATACTATTGATAAGACACACAGACACCATTCACAGATGAGATCTTAGGCCTAAAAACTGGCTCATAGTTTCCTGCGAGGCAGTATGAGGAGCTACCTAATGACCGTGGGACACACGATTAGCATGTCATCGATCCCTTCAGTTAATATTGCCAGTAGATGAATTCTGATGGAGGGCCCCCACCCCACTTTTTTTTTTATTGAAGCAGCTCTTCATTTGGCCTCATGAGTCTGAGTGGACCCCCATTAGTCCTCCCTAGCTTAGAAAAAATTTGGAGGTGGTACTGGGAATCAAATACAGGTTCTTCTACACCAAAAACAGCGATGCTAACCATTTGGGTAGTCACTGTAAATAGTAAAATATCGTGATTATGTTTTGGTCATAAGTCCAACTGATGTTGATGCAGCTCTCCACTGTAGTCTGTCCTGTGCCAACCTCATCATCTCTATATAACTACAGCAACCTACATCCATTTGTCTGCTTTCTGTATTAGAACCTTAGTCCCCCCCCTCTCCCAGGAAGTTTTAACACTTTGGGCTAACTGCACCAATGTCAATTAAAAAGCAAGATGTCCTCCAGTTATGTCATCACATTTAAATCTTAATTGTGATTAAGTTTTCTCAGCACTGCACTAATGCAGGTTAGAAAAAGGAATGTGCCCACTGTACATGCTCAGATAATAATAATTGTAGTCTGTGGTACTTACCTATAAAACCTCCTTGGTACTTAGTCACACTTTTCAGTTTATCATAACTTTGGTATTGTTACTGCACTATGAAGTGCAACTAACAGATGCTGAATTTCTCAAAATTTGAAACCAATGTCCTTTTAGAGCTGGCCAGCTGTAATGTAAATAATTTAGAATGCAAAAAAATGGATGAGTGTAGTGTTAGGGAGAAACTTGAGGTGTCGTCAAATACAGTAACACAGTCTTACAACAGGCCACAAAACAACAGTGTTCCATATTATTAAATTGTGGTCGTTGACAGTTTGGCAGTTAAATGACAAATAAGATCTCCTACTGTAGGAAAAGTTCCACATTATACCTCATAATAGACTGAATCCTTCTGTGAGTACAGTCCACAGTACCAATGACTCCAGGAAATCCATCAAGTACTCTGAAACCATCCATCTCAAAGTGTAATTCTGCTGGAGGACAAAACTTTATGTATTGTGGAGACTTCGCTGCAATGATCCCCAATACGTCACTGATAATTCTGTATGTTGTACTATGTATGTTAGCACTACCACCAATAGCTATATTAAATGCACCAGATGCTTGTGCACTCAATGTCTTTAGAAGTCTGTTCATTGGCAAGCTCTCGCTGATTTGGCATAATAATCACCGTACTGTTTCCTTTGAAAGACAAAATGTTGCTTCAAATTTCCTGTCCCTGTAATCTGCAAAAGGATTTCCCCTTTCCACAAGTACACCAGGGAGTGGTGATTTACATGGTCAAGATATAATATTTCTTCGTCTTCTGTGCCATCTAAAACATCAAAACGCAGCACCACCTTATTATGGTACGCTTTTACTTCATTCTAGCCATGATAACCTAAACTAGCCTCCAACCTCCATCAACTTTAACTGTGATTAACTAACTGCCTTGTTCAACAGAGGTTGGTGCAGTGGAATTTTGCATTGGCCAGGGTTAAATGTGAACTAACTTTCAATTGGCATTGGTGCAGTAGGCATTTTGAGTCCTGGTTCTTTTCAGCATGCATGTCACAGAATCCCAAGCCTTTTTGCATATCTTAAAAGTGCTTAACAATTCATTCTCATAATGTTACGTACAAATTTGGATAATTTTTTTTAAACTTAGAAAGCTTCTTTTATATTATAATTACAAAATAATTTACTACTTCTTTTATATTATAATTACAAAATAATTTACTACAAATCTAGCACACAAATTTTATTTAAATTTCAGTACATGTTTATGAAAAAATCTGTGGGGATTCTTATTACTGCAATTAACAAGAATTTGTCATTGTATGGTACAGTTTTAAATACTCTGGTATGTATCGTGTAACTTTAGTCAGGGCAGCATAGTACTGTTTGTTTACTTGATAACTTTCCTGTGAACAGTTATGCTTTTCCTGTGCAAACTTTGCATTCTCTTTCTTCTTTTCCATGGAAGGAATTCTATCAGCAAAATGCTTTTCTAGAAATCTGTTGCTACATACATCTAGGGGAGTAGCAGTGTTTTGATGTATGCTTCATTTCTTTGCAAACTTCAAACTTAGTTGCAGAAGAAAATTTGTCCTGATTATTTTGTGGTTTTCAGTATGACACGAGTCTTCACTCCACCATTATAAAGAAGGTTGGAAAATAATTTTTCACCATGTCATTTGCCATTTCTTGAAAAGGTAGTGAAATGAGTTGACCATTCTTGTTTACACAAGTCTTGTCAAGATTGTAGCCTTGAATGGTATCAGGTCAGGTTCTTTGTCTTTTGGGTTCACTTCTGTTCGCGTCATCTCGTGAAGACTTGACAATCATAGAAAGACTCTATTGTCCCTCCACTTCAGGCACAACAAATGTTTCTCCCCCATTAATATACAGTCATCTTTCTCTAGCTTTGTTGGCTATGCCTTGTTTAGGAAATCTCTGATCCGACACATACGTTCCCACAGCCTTGGATTTATTCTCCCACAGAAAATAAAAAAATCTGGTGAACCGTAGTATCTGTCCCTGTCCCTTGTTGAGGTAGCCAGTCGGGGCAGTGAACGTGAGCTGTTTAACTGGCCTTTAACCATGTACAGTTCATTGTGTAAAACATATCTTGTCTTTAAATCACCACACACGTGGAAAATAACTTCCTCTGAATCTACACACACCTTCATCATTGATAAGATCTTCCTCAGGTGACAGCACTGCTGGAAACTGTGAAAGCAAATGATTCTGGAAAGGTCTGATCTTATGCAATGTCATTTACATGTAGTTGTAGATACATACAGACACTAGAGAATAGCAAAGAATCTATTTCCAGTCAGAACTGAATCTGCAAAAGGTGTGGAAACAGTTATTTGTAGACCAGTAAGCACATATTTTGTTTTTCTTTACGAGACACGCATGGCTTAGAACAACAAAGAGTAAAATACATTTCTTGAAGTTTATACCCCCAGTCAGTGTGCACCAAATGCTTGTGGGTTTCATGTTTTTTGAACTTCTCATTTTTCTGTAATGGATTTCGCATATTTGTTTGTTTCTGCCTTGATGTGATCTATTGTTGCTTCAGTAAGAAAAGTTGAAAAAATATTGAAAGGACTGCTGTTGTCATCCACTTCTGTCATAGATTCACTTTCTTCTTCGAATTCAGGTAACAATGGTTTTTCATCAGATGTGGTCCATTATAATTCCTCATCTGAAGATTTTTCAACAGTAAAACATCTTCTATATAACTTACATAGCTGATATATCAAGCACAGTAATGTAGAACAGTGGAATGGTAATGTTGAAATAATGTTGTTTTTGTGCCAGAGTCTAAATCAGAAGCAAAATCACTGTTTGCTTTAAAAAATGTCTCCTCCAGAACCTGAATCATCAGATGGTTCATTCAAAAGCTTCTCGGTCACTATTGGTCAAAACCTCTGACATATTTTTTGGAAAATGTACTGCTAGCATAACAAGATGTCACGTGTCAGTGCAGTGGATTTGGATAAGTGGGGGTTGTCTTTGAGAACACCGAAATTTTTGAGGAACATCCACATGATGGCACCACAATGCAGAGGTCATTTCATAGGGTTTCAGATCCAAAAAGAAGTGAAAACATGTGAATGGAGGAAGAAGAGTGGAGCTAGTGCTTGGGACACTTGCAGCATGCCTGTCACACATGCTGTGCTTAGTTTTGGAATTGACATGGGGGCCATCAGACCTGTTAATCACTGGTTTCAATGAGTCTTAGGTATGTTGTAGAGGGATCTGTCATGAGTACACTTCTAGTGGCTTTCCATGCTACAGCCTCTAATTTTTAAGAAAATAAATCTTGAAATAATTGTACCTCCAATACCTGAAAGTTTTGACCAAGTGAGTGTAGTGCAGTGGTTAAGGTTCACAGCTATGATGTCAGTGGTATGGGTTCAAACCTTGCATGTACACTTTTTTCTTCAGTTTTTACAGAATATCATTAAATAGTATATGTCATGCAAAACTGTTCAAAAGTAGTCATATTCACAGTAATAATTTCATTAACAAATCAACTATTACAGCCAACTTTGTTGAATAATACATGTTCTGTTTGTTATGGAGTAGATTACACAATCATCTTACTTGTTACCACTTCTTGTGTTAGAACAGAATTATGGATGGTATTTGTTATAGAAGCTGCGGAAACACAGATTCTGGTACCGATTCTGAAAAATTCATGTGCCTGCAAGACTGTAGCTTTCATGAAAGGTGCACATGAATTTTTCAGAGTCGGTACCAGAAAATGCAGTTCATTTCAATTCAGAACTATTGTTATTTCTTCGGTAAACTTCAATATAAGCCACACACATTTGACCATTCCTGTGAAAGCAGGTCACTAAATTGATGTAGAATTGAAGAATGTATTTTTATGGAATGTTCACTCAAAGTTATTTATCTATTTGTCTTCACAATTTGGGAGCATTTTGAATTATTTTATTTATTTATTTGGAAAATTTTTACATGTCTGTAAAAGCAAACATCACTCGATCGGTTGATCCGCAGGATGCCATGAACCTTAGCCATTGCGCTACACTTGTTTTGTCTAAACATGACTGACATTGTGGGGATAGGATGTATCTATAAAACTTCAACATTAGTTTTCACAGAAACTAGGGGCCGTTGCATGAAGAGCCACTAGCCGTCTACTCAGGACAGGTGTCTGTAGAACACACTGGAGACTCATCAGAATCAGTGATTAACAGGTCTGATGGTCTCCATGTCAGTGTTAACTCCCAGGCTTCCCTCAGTTACCAAATTGATGATTCCTTGATGCATCAGGATGTGTCCTACCAACTGGCCCCTTTTTTAGTCAAGTTTGCCACAAATCTCTCTCCCCTCCCTCCGTCCCCCAATTTTTTTCTGTACAGCCTCTTTAGTTATTTGACCTACCCATTTAATTTTCAACTTTCTTCTGTAATGCATTTTAGAAGTTTCTATTCTTTTAAATCTGAACTGTTTATCATCCAAATTTCATTTCTGTTCTGTACGAGGCTACACTCCACACAAATCGCTTCAGAAAAGAATTCCTCATACTTCAATCTGTATTTGGTGTTACTTCATGTAAGCTAGTCTGCATTTTAGATCCTCTCCGTTTTGGCCATCCACAGTTATTTCGCTACCCAAATAAGAAGTCATAGACTACTTTTAGTGACTCATATCATAATTTAATTTCAACACCCTCATCTGATTTAACTCAACTACATTCCATTACCCTTGTTCTGACAACTTGTTTTTAAGACACAGTCTAGTATGTTCATCTGCTCTTCCAAGTACTTTGCTATCTTTGACAGAATTAAAATGTCATCAGCAAATCAAGAAGTTGATTGTTTTCCTTCCTGATCTTTAACTCTCTTCCACATCTCTCCATGGTTTCATTTACTTCTTCCTCAATGCTCAAATTGAATAAAATGAGGGGTAGGCTATACAACTCTCAATCCCTTCTCGACCACAAAAGTGAAGGTAAACCTGTCTTGAAACACAAGATTGATTTTAACACTGCAGTGCTTCACCAGATGCAGTTCTATTACAGGTAATATGACATTGCCTTCCTCCAGCCTTTGAACTGAACTGACTTATGCTCCTGGTTACAAATGGACTTACAGTTTAACATGTACTCCGAATCATGGTGCAAGTTGCTTGTGATGCATGATGGATTCATTTTATTTGATGTAGAGTAAACTGCCACTGAATGGGATGTTGTAAATAATTTTATGATACCGGAGGATGATGGGAAGTTTGAATTAAGTTAACAGCCGCTCTAGGTACTTTTAAAATACTGACAAGCTGTGGTATACTGCCTGCATAAAATTTATATATTAACAACACTATTCTGTAATTGATGAATATTTGTGTGTGTTTTTAATATTTTATGCTCTTTTTTCCAGATTTAATGCACCTCCTTAATTGTGTTTTACAGGTGCTGAAAAATCCTGTGTGTGTGAGAGTGGAGAGAACTTGTGTGTTTCTTCTATTTTCTGGCTACAGCCCTACAATCTGTGATGATATTTTGCTATAAAAATTCAAGATACTGTCACTGTTTGTAGAGATAAGTTATAAAGTATTCTTCATCCCAGGAATATACATCACATCTTCAGTCATTACATCTCTCATGTGATGCATGCCGTTCCTACTTATTACTTACTTTTGCTGTGGAACAGATTAGCCTCGTATGACAACTGTAAAGTGAATTCTTTTGCCCAAAGTTGTTTGCTGCCAAAGTGCTGGAGAAACTGCATGTATATTGAATTATGTAAAAAAAACCTTTAAATTCAAATCTCTACTTATTCTGTAAATGGCTGGTACATTATTTATTTATTTATTTCTCAGTATTTCAGTTCATTAACTGTCTTTCAGTTTCTTTTCATTATATTCCTGGAGTTCATTAATATATTTCTTTTCTGTTCACTGTGGAATGTTGTAATGTTTTCATTATAATGACCCTCAAACCAGTTGGTTGTAATCATGTTGGAGACTTGATGTTAATGTCAGTTAAGTGTGCTTTTCAAACCTCAAAAAGACATTTACGAGACTATTTTACAGCTGCTGGTTTGAAGGTTTGCCTTGTTTTTTTGGCCTTTTTTAAATCACTCATTTAGAACAGGCTGCAACTGACTTTTGGTTGCTTACTGAAGGCACATGCCTGTTGCCTTAAAAAGGAAGTCATATTTTAATTTCATACGTCTGCCCTTCTGGCAAATGTTTCATATGTGGGACAGTTACATAATACAAGGCACACTTGGTCTGTACCATAAGCAGAAATGGAAGGACTTGAAAGAAAGCTTTTTTTTCTCAAAGTATGCTGCTTTAAATGTGTTTGTTTCTTTGATACTCTGAATTTTTTACTGGAGGGAAAATGTGCATATGCTGCTGTTAAATATATACTGTTTGTTAGTGTAAACATACAGTTTTACATTCTAAGAGATGACTTTAATTTTAATTGATGTGTTAACAGAAGTACAAAAATGTTATTGCTTACTGGCTGCAAGTAGCTTGTTGCACATTCTATTTGAAAATAATGAGTACCAAAGAAACATATTGATATCAATGCATTTAAAAGTTTTCTTTTTAATTGGTGTATCTTTTATGCTACAATATACGATGTTCATAAAGGATTTAAGTAAAGTGTATAGACAGCTTTCTTTCCGGGTTCGATCATTTTTTTTATGTATGTGTGTATATACAGTACGTCTTGAAACAGATTTTATTAGTCTGAATTTTTTTTTTTATGAAGTTGTTTGTGGACTCACGTAAGTCAGCATATTTCATCAGATAGATGGAAAATTGCTTTTGTTATAAATGTTGTGAACTTGAATTATTATAATGCCAGTTGAATTGAATCATATTTTGGACTTTTGTAGCATATGTTGTGCAAAGTCTGTTTATTAAAAACAACAGTATTGAAGAAAGCTGATCATACGTTCATGTTTGTACGCACTGTGATGTTTTCTCAGTTTATTTTGCAACAGTTTTCTGTAGTAGAAAATTTGTTATGTTCACTGTTTACAGTGCATTTATCAACATCTCTGTGAGAGTTAGTTAGTGGTACCAGAAAGTATTCCCTATTTTGAGAGATGTCTGTGTGTTACCTGTAATGAACGGGCACTTGTGTTTGTGCTTATATAGAATTCATTACTAATGTATTGGCTTTCAATTTCTGTAGCTTATATTTGTCATTTGAGAGAGATATTTTTCTTTAAATGTTGTGCATGGTTCCGTGTAATTGGTGATGCATCAAGTTGCATTTATTTTTGTCGGGACACAAATGTCACTGTAAAATAATACATGTTACAGTTATTGAAAAGCTTGTTAGATTTCATATTTGTTAAATTCAGAGCTTTCATCATTTCATTTCCTCATATAGTTAGAGATATTGGAAACTGCTTTTAAAATAATTATAATTAAAACTTGTCAATTAGTATTAATGATGATCAGAAGTGTTAGCCTTTGTGTTACAAATAAAGATTTCAACCAATGTTTATAAGATCTTTTTTATCTCCAGTATGCCACTCTCCAGATATTTGATACATATAACAATATTCACTGATTCAGTGTGGTAATAAGAATCCAGCAGAAAGCACAATTGTAACATCAGTTGTTTTAATATGCCATCTGCAACCCGATGACTGGATTTCTGAAGATTTGATTTTTGCGTTATGATTGTGCTCAGAACAATAACTTCTTCCTGACTTTGAGGTGCAGTAATTCTGTGATTGAAGAAGAAAAAATGCAGTTTGTTTTTGCAGGTTCATTATTTCATTGCAAGGGTAAAGATAATTCCCTTTATTTGATATGTATGTAGCATGGATGATTGAGTTTACTTTCTGAGAATGCTTTATAGTAAATTTTCAGAGATTTTACTGACTAGGAAGTGAACTGTTTCAACATGACATACTACATGATGAATACAAGTCCTTCAGTCACTTTAATATGTACTATTGAATTTTAACTAAGACAATGGAGTCAGATATGTGACACTAGAGACAGGACAGGATCCAGAATCTTGTTGTGATAGCTGGTTGTCACGTAAGCTGTGGTGGTGGCTGGCATAGCATTTCTGGCAGCTGCATCGAAGATGCTACTGGCAGGCTGTTTTGTTGCTCAGGTGCTTGACACGAAATATAAATAGAAATTAAACCTATGTTTCACATGTTGTAACACACAAATAAAACCATTTTAATACACACAAAACCACTTTGATGTATATTACATCACTGCAGTGCAACCCAGCTTTTACATTTCTGTAACTAACATTTTGCTGCTGTCTATTACATTTTTTATTGCTCCCATCAAATTTTATATGATCGCAATGTTAATTAGCATCCAATTTTGTGTTTACATGTTTATAATTTGCCCACGATGTATGCTTTATGAAGAAATGATAGTGAAGTAAAATCTGATATAATTGACAAAAAATGATGTTGGCATTGCATTGGCCTTCAAGTAATATTTTCAAATATTATGTAGTTAAGTTTCTTGGTACTAGGGCACTTTACTCAAAAGAGCTAATTTGGTAAAAGTTGGAGCAATTCATGTTCTATCTCCAGTTGCTGCCAAGCTCTACTCAAGGTGATGGCTTATGGGATTCAGTAGGTTTGTTTGAATAAAAGTATCATGAACAGTCCCAACCATTTCCAAACCCTCTCCACTGGCATGCACAACTTCATGATTGTTGTGATCATTGTGGCACCTTTGCGTTTAATTCATATCTCGTGTGTTTCGTTGTTTGGTCATTTGTAGTGCTAGTTCACTCATTTTCTCTCTATGCTTTGCTCAAATGTTTTCTGTTTGCACTAGTTACATATTTTTTCATGCTTAGCAAGACACATTTTGAGAATTTATTCCCATTATCAAGTGCAAATATTTACTAAGTACTTTTTGTTTCACAGACACACTGTGTGTGTGTGTGTGTGTGTGTGTGTGTGTGTGTGTGTGTGTGTGTGTGTATTTTTCTGCATGTTGGAGGTGGTACAGTAGGCCAACCGTACAATCTCAAAAAGACTTCAGTGAAAGAGACGGATAACAGCACAAATGCAACACCACACACAATACCTGTGTAAATGTTGGCACTTGGGAATGTGTTTAAATTCTCAAAAGATGTCATGCTAAGCTTGAAAAACTCCAGAACTGATGCAGTATTTCATTCTTTAAGTAATGAAGGACTGTTGCAGGCTTCCAAAAACATAGATTATGGCCGGCCACGGTGGTCTAGCGGTTCTAGGCGCTCAGTCCGGACCCGCGCGACTGCTACGGTCGCAGGTTCGAATCCTGCCTCGGGCATGGATGTGTGTGATGTCCTTAGGTTAGTTAGGTTTAAGTAGTTCTAAGTTCTAGGGGACTGATGACCACAGATGTTTAGTCCCATAGTGCTCAGAGCCATTTGAACCATTTAAACCATAGATTATGATGTATGAAATTGAGTCAAACATTTCTACTTCCCAGACAGTTACCAGTTCCAGTTACATTGGTGGTAAACTTATTAAGGAATTCAGATAACCTTTTTTATATAATACAAGGTGTATAACTTCGCTTCTGCCGTTTGCCGATAGGTGGGAACAACAGCAAGTAGCGGTTGAAAGGAAAAGATCACAGATGTCAGGCAGTTAGCTTGGACCTTGGTCAGCGTAACCTCATTCAAACATAAGTTGATTTGTGTCTGCATCATAAAGTTGTTCTTGATTGAAAGTGTCAGTTTATGAGCCTAATTCTCGTCATTTGCGAGGAGGATTACTGTTTTGTTTCAGTATGAAGAAAACAGTGGCTGAGTCTCATCAAATGCTCTCAAGTACGTATGGTAAGGATGCTATTAGTGAAAGAATGTGTCGTGAGTGGTTTCAATGCTTAAAGAAAGGCGACTTTAACATCGTAGACCAGCAGAGTGGTGGAAGAGAGAACGTTTTCGAAGATGCAGAATTAGAGACATTGCTGAGTGAAGACTCGCATCAAACTCGAGAATAATTGGCATGTTTAATGGGAGTGACAGAGCATGCAAAATCGGAAGGGATTTGTGCATCACATTGAGACCGAGTACAAAAATTGGCTTCATTATGATAACCCTAAACACCAAGAATTGTGGTGATATCCTGGCTATACTTTCATGTCGATGGCCAAACCGAATATTCATGGCTCCAAGATCATGCTCTGCATTTGGTGGGACTAGCTCAGTGTCGTGTACTATGAGGTATTAAAACAAAGTGGAACAATCACAGGTGCCATCATCAAACGCAATTAATGCATTTGAGCAGAGCATTGAAAGACAAACGGCCGCAATACAGCGAGAGGTACTGTAAAGTGATTTTGCAGCACGATAACGCTCGATCCTACATTGCAAAATAGGTCAAAACATACTTGGAAACATTATAATGGGAAGTCTTACCCCACCTGCCGTATACTCCAGACATAGCTCCCTCTATCACTTGGTTGGATCAATGGCACTTGGCTTGGCTAACCAACACTCCCGATCTTATGAAGTCACAAATTGGATCGATTTGTGGATCGCTTCAAAAGATGAACAATTCGTACACTACCCAAAAGATGGAAGAAAGTAGTGGCCAGCGATGGAAAATACGTTGAATGATACATGTGTAACCAATTTGTTTCATTAAAGCCTCAAATGTTGGGGAAAAAATGATGGAAGCAAAGTTGTACACCTTGTAAACGAGTCCCTGATGAGTATTTTGATTCCTGTTATGTACATTGAGAAAATTGAAGAGGGGATCCTATATTTAACTTTTACCACATAAATAGTTATTTCCCGCATTTCACATTTTCCAGCTTTCTACACCATTTTTTAAAAGCCCTTTAAAAGTGTAAAATAAATTGGGCATGCACGGCTACATTGTGCCAGCTGAATACACAGTGCTGGGCCTGTACTACTGCAGGTAGACAAGAGGAGGGATGCTTTATACAGTGAAGTGGGTGGGGAGAGAAAGGAGACACGGAACACTAAGGATGGCTGGCTGACGGCTGAAAGGCAGTAGGTGTACACAATAGGAATGAGACACACTGGTGCCAGCACCAGTCAGTTCGTGCAGTGCACCATGATGTGATGGAATGGAGAAGAGAGGATGTGGGTGCAGGATGCGTGAAGTTAGGGTCCCAAGACAAGGCAGAGGTGGGTGTGGGTCTAAGGAGCTCGGTGGAGACTGAGGTCAGGGATTATGGGGGTGAAGGACACATTGCATGGATAATTCCCGTCTATGTAGTTCAGAGAATATGATGGGGGTCAGGGGAGTACGAGTTGTAAAGCAGCCACTGATATCGAGCATGTTGTGTTCAGCAGTGTGTTCTGCCACTGGAACCTTCTACGTATGAGAGAGTGAAACAAAATCGTGTACAAAGAAAAGTGAATAAGGTCTGCTCTCAGATACAGTTTGGCTGAGGTCATTCATTCAGTTGGACAGTTGGTAGGTGATCGTGTCCACATAAAATTCTGTTCAGAAATGGCAGCAGTGCTGGTATATGACATGGGTGTTTTACCGTTGAGATGGTTAAGCCTGTCATGTGAATGGAGTAGAGTGTGGTTGGTGGATGAATTGATCAAATCTTGCCCACGGGTCTTCCACAGGGGTACGACCCAACTGGCATGGCGTGAGAGCGGGTGAGATACAGGACGAGGATATTGCATAGACTGGGTGGGAGGCCCGAGTACCACCTACACAGGAGTGGGAAGGACTGTGGGTAGGGTTGCTCCTCATTCTTGGGCACAATGATAGTCAAGACCATGTGCGTATCTTTTAATACAAATTGTTGGTTTATTTGACAAGTGTTATTTCTGATTTTTTATATTTGTGTGTGTAAAATTAAAGTTACACACGTCGGTCCTAAATAGCAATGGTATTGCCATATAAACAATGAGCAAATAGATATTACTCCATGGAACTAAGTCGACACAAATTTCTCTTACAATATAGCATTCAGCTGTCTTGAAATTAGTGTGTCAAGATCCTTCTCTGTGTTCCAATGGAAACAGTTATTAGCAAAGACTAAAAAAGTAACTTCCATCCTGAAGATTAAATGCACGGAAGGAAATCTGAGGTTTTCACATTTGGCACCATTAAAAAATACATGTTTGTATTCTACAAAAGCAGAAATTCCTTGATGGAAACAATAAGCAGAAGTAAAGGAAGGCAGCCACTCACTTATAGATCATTACTGTTGAGTGGATAAATATATTAATAGCATGTAGACTTAACTAGCTTTAAAGCTACAACACTTTTTCTAACACCGAGCCCCACACGCTCTCAAATGCACCTAGCTACCACAAAAATCCTAAAACATTCCTTTAATGTTATTATTACAGCGACTGTTTTGGACTTAACAGTCTTACATTGTGCAACATGAGAGGAAAGGGATATAAAATTACAAACCATTGCTCTCCCCATAGGGGGTTGTGGATAATCTAAAATCATGTTAACCAAAACATTTTTATTCAATGAAATTCAGCTTTAATACATTGATTACCATGTGATCGGCAATGGCCACAACAGAACCGCACATGTGACACAGCGTGGCAGCTGGCGGCCACAGTATAACTTCATGCATAATACTACGGGCGCGTGTGGCAGTGAAACGTACATCATTAAGCGTGCAGCAGTCAACATATTAATAAAAGTTTTTGCTGTGGTGCCCTAGACATCAGGCGCTGACGGCACCGAGCACAACTTTTCGTAGTGCAGGTTGCAGCAAGCTCGGGCACTGAAGTTCAAATGATGTGGGACTTTGCAACCGTGGAACTCAGCAGCCAGGTCAGTAGACTGCATCAACAGAGTTCCCACCAAGCAGTGTACATGACGATGATGGAGATCATTGACAAATTACATATCCTCCATGTCACTTGCTGAAATTAGACCTGCAAATATCTATCTGTGAGGTGCCTATTTAGGTTGGTCTCACAAGCTCCAGATGGCAGTCCCACCGTGGCCAGTAACCTGTGGATATTCTACTACTCCAAGGACTGTGCCATCGACCTCTGGATAGAAAGTTGCCTCGCCAGCTGGGACTCCAAGTGATCAGCGATGTACTCATTGAGACTTTGTACAATTATATTTTTGTCTTCTAGCTAAAAAGATAGTCAGGCTAGAGTTTTCTATCCTTACCAGACTTAGGTATTTCATTACTGTTGGCTCTCAATACTTCGTAAGTGAAATACACCGTGGGAGTTGTTAAGTGTTTATTCTTCTTGACTGAAGCTCGATTAGGACTTTGGTCTTAAGCTCGAAGTAGAAACTTATTTTTCTGTTTTAACGTATAGTTGTTATGACTTGTAGAATCTGCTAATTAAAGAGTGTGTGACTACGGAAACTTAATTCACTGTTTTCCATGTAAAACTCTTAAGACTTGCAGATTGTGTTCACTGAAGTGTGTGTAACACTTTCAAGTATCAGAGAACTTGTTTAATTTGTGATTCAGGAAGTAGAGGTGGCTCTGTTACTTGTCTCACTTACTGAAGGGCCAGCATCCATTTTTGTTTCACTTATTGAAGGACCATCCTTTCTTTTGTTTCATTGTGGAAAATCTTATGTGTGTTCCATATGCCTACCTGTAGCTGGCCATGGCAGACACATCACTTTCATACTTACAAAATTAAATTTACTGATTTCACAAATGCAGGAATGTGTAGAAACTATCTCAACCTGTTGGAAAATAGTAGATGGATTTTGTAGTCCACATATTTATGGTTCAGAGTAATACTATTTGTAAGTGACATTTACAGTATAACGAATTGAAAGTTTCATTATTTACCAAAAATCACCAGTGAACTTGACAGTGTTGTTATTTGGCTAGAATGCCTTTTTGCATCATTGTTTTTCCCTCTATTTCATTGATTGCATACCTGAATAATTTTGGGACTGAATGTTGCTATAAATTTATTAGTAACCAAAATTATGAACACTTGCAAATTGATCTAAGCTTACATTGTATTAGTGCCACACGCATATATGAAAAACTTTTGTGCTTTAGGGCAGTAACACTGAAAACTAGAGGGACATTATCTTAATAAGTTTCAGAGCATGACCACATACATACGTACAACAAAATACATATATCAAAAAAAGTTTTCCATCACCTTGGTTCCGAGCGTTCCAGAACCTGTACAGAAAATTGGAATAGAGACCAACATAAACATCATTTCTGCCCTTTTTGTTGCTCATGAAAACCACACATCGCATGTTATACCACCATACAGCGAGACCTTCAGAGGTGGTGGTTGAGACTGCTGTACACACCGGTACCTGTAATACCCAGTAGCATGTCCTTTTGCATTGATGCATACCTGTATTTTTTGTGGCATACTATCCACAAGTTCATCAAGGCAATGTTGATCCAGATTGTCCCACTCCCCAATGGCGATTCGGTGTAGATCCCTCAGAGTGGTTGGTGGGTCATGTCATCCATAAACAGCCCTTTTCAGTCTATCCCAGGCATGTTCGCTAGGGTTCATGTCTGGAGAACATGCTGGCCATTCTAGTCTCCTAGTCAAATGATGTCATTCTCCTGAAGGAAGTGATCCACAAGATGTGCACAATGGGGGGTGCGAATTGTTGGCCATGGATACGAATGCCTTGTCAATATGCTGCCGATATGGTTGCATTATTGGTCAGAGGATGGCATTCACATATCATACAGCAGTTACGGTGCCTTCCATGACCACCAGTGCCATACATCAGCCCCACATACTGCCACCCCAAAACATCAGGGAACCTCCACCTCGCTGTACTTAATGGCCAGTGTGTCTAAGGTGTTCAGCTTGACCGGGTTACCTCCAAACACGTCTCCGGCGATTGGTTGAAGGCATATATGACACTCATCGGCAAAGAGAATGTATGCCAGGCCTGAGTGTTCCATTCTGCATGTTGTTGGGCCCATCTGTACTGTGCTGCATGGTGTAGTGGTTGCAAAGATGGACGTCGCCATGGACGTCAGGAGTGAAGTTGTGCATCATGCAGCCTATAGCGCGTTTGAGTTGTAACACGATGTCCTGTGGCTGCACGAAAAGCATTATTCAACATGGTGGTGTTGCTGTCAGGGTTCCTCCGAACCATAATCTGTAGGCAGCGGTTGTCCACTGCAGTTGTAGCCCTTGGGCGGCCTGAGTGAGGCATGTCATCAATAGTTCCTGTCTTTCTGTATCCCCTCCATGTCCGAACAACATTGCTTTGGTTCACCCCGTGACACCTGGACACTTCCCTTGTTGAGAGCACTTCCTCGCATGAAGTAATAATGCGAATGTGATTGAACTGCGGTACTGACCATCTAGGCATGGTTTAACTACAGATAACATGAGCCATGTACCTCCCTCCTGGTGGAATGACTGGAACTGCTCGGCTGTCGGAGCCCTCTATTTAATAGGCGCTGCTCCTGCATGGTTGTTTACATCTTTGGGCAGGTTTAGTGACAGTCAAAGGGACTGTGTCTTTGATACAATATCCAGAATCATCATGGAAAATCATCTCGGTCCGCAGAATAGTTCTATGAAAGATTGCTTACAAAATACTAGTGAGAAAAGATCGAGACAATGAGCAGTATGGCACATTACCATCAGGGATTAAGCAGTTATGAAATAACTGACTTCGTAAGAATACAAGATGAAGATGTTATGGTACGTTTTAAAATAAGGATTAACTCTAAGAAAACATTGTACAAGACGAGAACCCCATTTCTGTAATTGTAATGAAAAGAAAATGCAGAAACGATGGTGTGAAAGTAATATGGTCAATTTAAAAAATAAAAACAAATTTTATCTCAACTATTCATTACTTTCCAAGGGATATCAGACCACCCCCCCCCCCCCCGCCCCCCCCCCCTCCTCTCCAATTCCACCAGTGTGTGGCAGAAATCTTTAGAATCTATATGATCTCGAGAGGAAGTCAAAATGTCTTATCTTCAGGAGTTCTGGGAACAGGGATGATGCACAACTTTTTTTGATGTGTGTTTTTTATACTAAGAACACAAGGAAAAATTTTAACAAAATGTTGTTTCAATCATCAGAAAAATAATTCACACCTTCATTCATTTTCAAGATGAGGTTTATCATGTTTCAAGTTGTAAAAGTTGTGGTAAACAGTTGGTATATCATCCCACATAGTAGTAATAAATCTGAATTTTTTTCCCCCTCTGTAACTGGTAGTGGCAATGATTATGCTAATAACAATGTATCTGGATGTTCCATATGTGACCTGCAACCATGAAAGTTATGCATTAAATGGACTGCCTTGTACTGTGTAACATATTCATATTTGGAAAATGACCCACGGTTTCATCTTTCTTCACCATCAAAACATACCATCTCATTCTTTCTCAGTTTTGTGTTGCCCGGTTTGTGACCTTAGATGATGCCTCTTTGAGGAAGGTAACTGAATAAGTTTATAGATTAGCCACACTGAAGAGATACATGAAAAAATGGTTTAGATTGTGGCCAGCACAACTATTAGAAGAGAGAGAAAATGTCTGACAGCCATTCAAATATGCAGCATCGAGAAGTATATAAATACACCTAGCTATTCCTCTATGTACATACCCACATTCCACGTGAAACATTCTCCTTTGAAGTTCCCTGTGTTATGGTAGTAAAATTTTAAGTGCTGTGTTTTCATTTGTAGTAAGGAGAAGTTATGTCAAAGTATGGCATGTTACATACCTGTTGGAGATCAAAGTAAGCAAACAGGAATGTATGGTCATTGTAAGCCTTTACCTTGTGAGCACCTTTCTCTGCACAGGCTATATCTTCATTTGATAAATATTTATATCTCAAACAATGGCAACTACAGGTAGGAATATCAACAATTTTATGAAAATAATAGATTTCTACATACTGTAAAGGTGACAAATTGATTTGCAGGCAGACACAGTGAAAAGACCATTACACAATGAACTTTCGACCAAAGCATTTTTCAGGAAGGAAAACCACACACACACGAAAACAAGCACATCTCACATGTACATGACTGATATCATCTGCCAGAATGTAACTGCATCAAATGAAAACAGCAATCTGGAGTGGGGTGGGAAAGGGGGAGGGATAGCACAGTACAGCTTTCGTTGCACAGGCTATATCTTCATTTGATAAATGTTTACGTATAAAACAATGGGAAGTGCAGGTTGGAATATCAATAATTTTATGAAAATAATAGATTTCTACTTACTGTAAAGATGACAGATTGATTTGCAGGTAGACACAGTGAAAAGACCATTACACAATGAACTTTCGACCAAAGTGTTTTTCAGGAAGGAAAACTACACACACGCACACAATAACAAGCGCATCTCACACATACATGACTAATATCATCAGCCAGAATGTAACTGCATCGAATGAAAACAGCAATCTGGAATGGGGCGGGAAAGGGGGAGCAATAGCACAGTACACGTGGATGGCAGGGGTGGGGGGGGGGGGGGGTGGGGGGGGGAGAAGTGAGTGCTGCTGGTGAATCATGCATGGATTAGATGGGGGCAAGACAAGGCTGCAAGTGTAGCATTGGGAGGCTGTGGGGGAAGAGGAATGTTAAAGATGAGGAACAGAGAAGAAGACACTGGGTGCATTGGTCCAGAGCAGTATGTAATAACAATGAGGGTACGGAGGGGGTGGAAATTATCAAGTGGAGAGTATGGGGACGGTTGGTTGACCCGGAATAATTTTGGGAGCGTAGAATGTGTTGTAATGGTAACTCCCATCTATGCAGATCAGAAAAGCTGATGTTGTATGGGAGGATCCAAACAGCTCGCATTGTGAAGCAGCCATTTAAATCGAGCATGTTATATTCAGCTGCATTTTGAGCAACAGGGTGGGTTAACTCTATCTTGACCATAGTTTGACAGTGGCCATTCGTCCTGGTGAACAGCTGGTTGGCAATCATACCAGAATGAAAAGCTGTGCAGTGATTGTAACAGAGCTGATACATGACATGGTTGCTTCCATCGGTGGCCTGGCCTTTGAATGGGTAGGATAAGCCAGTAACATGACTGAAAAGGAAGGCTGTGTGGGTGTGCTGGGGCAGGTCTGGGGGTAGTGCCTGTCTGTGAAGGTCTTGGTGGGACCTACAACATACTGGGCAATGGAGTTCTTGTCACTTCAGATAAGCCATCCTCGAGTAACCAGGCTGTATGGGAGCGATTTTTTGTTGTGGAAGGGATAACTACTGTCAAAATGAAGGTATTGTTGGTGGTTGATGGGTTTAATGTGGACAAAGGTGTGGATGGAGCCATCAAGGAGGAGGAAGCCAACATCACGGAAGAAGGCATGCACTAATGAGGAGGACCACGTGAAGCAGATGGGAGAGAAGGTGTTGAGGTTGTGAAGGAATGAGGATAGGGTGTCTTGGCCCTGAGTCAAGGTCATGAAGATGATGTCAATGAACCTGACCTGACCACAAGTTTGGGGTTTTAGGAGGCTGGGAAGGTTTCCTAGCCCATAAACAGGTCAGCATAGGAGGCCCCCATGCAGGTGCCCATGACTGTGCTGCAGATTTGTTTGTATGCCTTCCTTTCAAATAAGAAGTAATTGTTTGTTGTATACAGTTAGAAAGATATATGAGAAATGGTGTAGTGGGTTTGGAGTCTGAAGAATGCTGGGAGAGGTAGTGTTGAATAGCAGTAAGACCACAGGCATGAGGGATGTTGGCATATAGGGAAGTGGTGTAAATAGTGATGAGTAGGGATTCAGGAGGTAAACGGGTGGGGATGGCAGAGAGTTGGTGAAGTAAGTAGTTGGTGTTTTTGACATGGGAGGCTAGATTTTAAGTAGCTGATTGGAGGTTTCAGTCAGTGAGTTACTGTGTGTTGCACACAATACATGTTCCACAATCCTACTGCAAACTGACATTAGTGATGTTTGTCTGTAATTCAGTGGATTACTCCTATTTCCTTTCTTGAGTAGTGGCGCAACCTGTGCAACTTTCCATTCCTTTAGTACGGATCTTTCATTGAGTGAGTGGTTGTATATGATTGCTAAGTATGAGGCTATTGTATCAGCACATTCTGAAGGGAACCTAATTGGCATACCATCTGTACTAGAAGACTTGCCTTTATTAAGTGCTTTAAGCTGCTTTGCTACACTGAGAATATCTACTTTTTAGTTACTCATGTTGGCAGTTGATCGCAACTTGAATTCTGGAATATTTACTTTTTATTCTTTGGTAAAGGAATTTCAGAAAACTGTGCTTAATATCTCCACTTTAGTGATGCTGTCATCATTAGTGAATCATAAGTGAAGTTATTAATTTGTCTTGTTGCTGGTGTACTTTACATGTGACCAGAATCTCTCCAGATTTTCTTTCAAATTAGGCATGCTTTTTTTGTTGTGTCTATAACATTATTCTGACTGGTTTTGTGTACCATGGAGGATCAGTACCATATTTTATTAATTTATTCAGTAAAAATCCTCAACTGCCTCAGATTCTATTTCTTCAATTTAAGCCACATCTGGACTACACTTACATAGTTAGTTGGGAAAGAGAAGAGACTGCATCTTAGGTAGGTGTTGATCAAATTTTTATTTGTTTTTTTAAATAAGTGTATCATGAGTTTACTTTGGTGGATTCGGATGTTGTGGTTGTCAATCTCACTAGAATGACCTTGTAGTCACCAATCCCTGCATGCATCATGGCATTCGCTATTTGCTCAGGATTATTTGTTGCTATTGGTTAAGTATTTTTTCACAAACATTTACACTCTTGAGTGGTTTCCTGAGGTAATTGCTCAAAATAATTTTCACAGAAAGCATTTAGTACAATTTCTGACAATGTTTTACACCTACCAGTGGCTTTTAAAATATATTTTCGCCAACATTTTGAAGGTAGACTGAAGTCACCAACAGCTACTGTTATATGAGTGGGTACCTATTTGTGACAATACTCATGTTTTCTTTGAACTGTTCAGCAACTGAATTATCCAAGTTCGGGGTTCAGTAAAAGGAATGAATTATTAAATTATTCCAGGTGTCATGTATAACCTCTACCCGTACTAACTCACAGGAACTAATCTACTTCAATGTCACTGCAACATAAACTACTTCTAACAGCAACAAAGACGCCACCACCAACTATACAGAGGGGTCCAAAAAATGTATCCACTGTTTAAAAGTTCATAACTTGCAAACTCATTTTTGGTGAAAGTGTAGCTTAACGTCCAACTTAAAGATATCACTGTAGGTGTCCGAAATGGTCGCCATTAACATCCACGCACAGACGATGCCGCCAAACTGCAGCACGAACTACTGACTGCAACATGTTCATTTGGATATTTGCACATGAGTGTATGATGGATTCTCAAAGTTCATCCAATGTGCATGACTATTTCGATAAATGACGTCCTTCAGTGTTCCCCACAGGTAAAAGTCCAGACGAGTTAGGTCTGGGGAACATGGTGGATACTCCACAGCACCTCTATGGCCTATCCATCTTCCTGATAAATTTTCATTGAGATACGCCTTAACACGATTTTGGTAGTGTTCTGGGGCACCATCTCGTTGAAGGCAAACTCTTCCATCTCCATATAAGTCTCAGATGGCAGGTAAAATGGATGTCTGAAGCTCATCGAATGTAAGCCTTGCACCAGCCATGTTTACTCGAGTAACTAGGTGCAACTAAGAACAAAACACTATCTGACTATTACACTACCAAAGATGAGACAATTAGTTTGCCAGTTATGGACTTTTAAACAGTGGATACATTTTTTTGGACCTCTCTGTATTTAAGCTATCCTTTCTAAACACTGTTAGATCCTTTATAAAGGTTCCATCTGAACTTGTCTCCAAATTCAGCCAACTTTCGGTAGCTGTAATGATTTGAGCTTCAATGCTTTCTATTAGTGCTTGAAGCTTGGGTTTTTCCTCAGTGCTTTCTATTAATGCTTGAAGCTCTGGTTCCTCCCCAACACAGCTACCATAAAAAAATTTGCAACTACAGTATTGATTGTTGCCACGTCTATGCTCTTCTCGTATTCACCCTGCACTCTTTGAAACTGAAGCATTTTCTACACTTTTGCAAGACTCACTAACCTTAAATGTACCCAGTCCATTCCACACAGCCACTACCACTGACATAGTTGCCTCCCGCATGTCGTGAACACCTGCTCTATTAAGAGAAACCGAAGCCCCACTACCCCGAGGTGCAAGTCAAGAACCTATATAGTCGCTTCTGATTCAGACCCTTCATTTAGCTCTGTAACAAAGGTCTGCAATTGGCCCTGTTAATGATGCTACAGATTGTGAGCTCTGAATTCATCTCTCAAGCAATACTGGCAGTCTGTACCAATTGAGTTTCCATCCAAAACTGGAGAGAATCTCTCCTGGTCTGAAGTGACACATATTGTTAGTACGAACACGAGCCACCACCTGCTAGTGGCTGCACAGCTCTTCGTGGCATCCAGAAGCACTCGTTCAACATCTGGAGTGACCCTTTTCAGTGTGCACACAAAGTGCACAATGGATTTTCCCCCTTCTTGGCAGCTATAGCCCTAAGGGATCCCATTATACACCTGACATTGAGTTCCCAGCTACTAGTAAACCCACCCTCTATTAATGCCTACACGTTGCAGGCCTAGGAGCTTCCTCTGGAACAGGGTGAGTGGTTGCATCTGGTTCAGCATATCTGTCAGCTCAAAACTGCACCTGAAACCCATTCGTCAGATAAACCGGGGTGGCCCCTCAATCGACCCCCCAGAAAGTCTTCTGCTACCTGCCACACCTCGAAATGACCTTCCAATTGACTGCGAGTGAGGGATCATCCTCAATGCAGGCAGTACCCGAGGTGGTCGCAGTAGTGGACCGATCGTGGGACACGAGGGATGTGCTGGACTTCCCTGCATCCCCACATCCGGCTACCCAGGCAACAGCGTCAAGTTACACGAGCGAAGCCAGCGCCAAGTAGAGTTGTGACTGGAGGGTCACCAACTCAGCTCCCATCTCAACACAGCAATCACAGTCCCTATCCACACTACAGACAGAGGAACTATAGAATAAACTCTAATTAAAGTGTGGATTTCATAAACGAAATGCCGTGCCGTGCTTTGAAGTGCAGCTGCCAGGATGGGAACTGCTGCCCAAATAATGAGTTCTACAGTTGTAATGACTGACACAAAGCAGACTGTGGGAATAGACACTACACAGCAATTAAAACATGAAACTGTGGCTACCAGAAACACAAATATGCAAGTAATTTTAGATTTTAGACTGAAATGCACACGGTAAATAAAACTGTAAGTCACTTCTTATTGTTTGGAGCTTGTGCTCTCAACTACAGCTGTCTGGACAGAAGCTGCTGCCCAACTAAGCTGTAACTGCTGTGCTGCATTATGGGTGGTCATGAAACTAACAAGCTGTGTGTCTGCAGGAAAGGTCACCAACAAATTGTGGCCAAGAGACAGCTGGACCACCCAGTTGCTGAACGTGCTGTCCAATGCGATGTGCTACGCTTCAATGACTCCTTCACAGCCTGCTAGCACCAGCTTTCTTGAATTTCTTAGTCTCCCTGCAATATATCTTACATTCCCTTAACCCCTCTGGCCTCAGCTTTCACTAGTCCTTGTCCTCCATCCACTTGTCTCCTTCCTCACTCCCACTCTATCTGTACACAACCTTCTATTCTATCAATGCAACTGCTAATATTTTTTACCCTTCTCTCGTTTCCCACTCCCCTTCCACCCCCCCCCCCCCCAATCCCCACCTCCACCCCACCCTATCCCCAAACAACCCAACTACATCTTACAGCTGTACCCTGTACCCACCACATCCCTGCATGCTCAAATAAGCAACACTACACCTTCCCTCACCCCTATCGTGCTGTATCTACTGCTCCCCACCCTGTGACTCCTCCTTAACCTCCTACCCCCACGCCATCCACCTTGTCAAGGGCAGTTGCAGTTGACTCTCCACTACAACAGCTGGAGGCTCAGAGAGAGAGAGAGAGAGAGAGAGAGAGAGAGAGAGTGAGTGTGTGTGTCTGTGGTGATGGTAGGGAGGGGGGGGGGGTTACACACTCACTCTCTCCCTCTCTCTCTCTCTCTCTCTCTCTCTCTCTCTCATTTTGGGAACAAGGTCTTTCGGCCAAAGGCTTAAATATATAGCTGTTTTCATTGTGCCCGTCTATGACTCAGGGTCTCTTTTGTATAGTGAGCAGCAATGTATTCTTTTAACAATTTATAGTGTAAGTCTTGTTCTACAAGTATTCAGCAAGTACCTAGCTGAATTCATTTCAGCTGTAGAGGGCAAGAAAAATATATTATATTGTCAGTCAGCAGCAGAATTTATTAAAATTATACTGAGATTCTGGAAGATATTAAATGTCAAACTGGTTCATAGAGGCTTTTGATGGAATGCTCTTTTCCTGGGAACAATCCCAAGTCTATATGGAGGAAAAGGGGTTTTATACAGAAACATTTCATACATGACTTGACATCTGGAAGCACAGGTCCTTTCATATGATACCAACATATCTCTGATACACTATGTGATCAAAAGTAACTGGACATCTGGCTGAAAATGACTTACAAGTTTGTGGCGTCCTTCATCTGTAGTGCTGGAATTCAATATGGTGTTGGCCCACTCTTAGCCTTGATGACAGCTTCCACACTTGCAGGCATATGCTCAGTCAGGTGTTGGAAGGCTTCTTGGGGAATGGCAGCCCATTCTTCATGGAGTGCTGCACTGAGGATAGGTATTGACATCGGTCGGTGAGGCCTGGCGCGAAGTCAGCATTCCAAAACATCCCAAAAGTGTTCTATAGGATTCAGGCCAGGACTCTGTGCAGGTCAGCCCATTACAGGGATGTTATTGTCATGTAACAACTCTGCCATGGGCCGTGCATTATGAACAGGTGCTCGATCATGCTGAAAGATGCAGTCGCCATCCCTGAATTGTTCTTCAACAGTGGGAAGCAAGAAGGTGCTTAAAACATCAGTGTAGGCCTGTGTTGTGATAGTGCCTTCCAAAACAATGAGGGTTGCAAGCCCCCTCCATAAAAAACTCGACCACACCATAACACCACTACCTCCGAATTTTGCTGTTGGCACTACACACGCTGGCAGATGACGTTCACTGGGCATTCGCCATACCCACACCCTGCCATCGGATCACCACATTGTGTACTGTGATTCGTCACTCCACACATTTTTCCACTGTTCTGTCATCCAATATTTACACTCCTTACACCAAGCAAGGCATTGTGTGGCATTTACTGGTGTAAGGTGTGGCTTATGAGCAGCTCGTTGACCATGGAATCCCAGTTTTCTCACCTCCTGCGTAACTGTCATAGTACTTGCAGTGGATCCTGATGCAGTTTGAAATTCCTGTGTGACAATCTGGATAGATATCTGCTTATTACACATTATGACCATCTTCAACTGTCAGTGATCTGTGTCAGTCAACAGACAAGGACAGCGTGTACACCTTTTTGCTGTACATGTCCCTTCACGTTTCTACTTCATTATCACATTGGAAACAGTGGACCTAGGGATGTTTAGGAGTGTGGAAATCTCATGTATAGATGTGTGACACAAGTGACGCCCAATCACCTGGCCACATTCAAAGTCTGTGAGTTCTGCAGAATGCCCCATTCTGCTCTCTCACGATGTCTAATGACTACTGAGGTTGCTGCTATAGAGTACCCGACAAAAGGTGACAGCACAATGCAGTTAATATGAAAAACATGTGTCTTTGGGGGTGTCCAGATACTTTTGATCACATAGTGTATTCAAGCTTTATGGCTTGATTGAGATGACCAAGTACTGACTAATGAGCTCGATTTCACATACATTTTACTCAAAGTTCACATTTATACTCTGGAAACAGGATCTGTATTTATTGATCAATTTCAGGTCCTCATATCTATGAGACATATGTTTAAGGTGGAAGCCAAGAAGAGAAGGCAAAAGTTGTAACCATTCCTGATGAGTTTTGCATAAACCTGCCTGTTGCTGCCCTCGCAAGTGACTCAGTGACTCACCTTGAGAATGGCTGAAAGTTATCAGCCAGATTATTGATACAAGAATTAATAATATCCCAGATACACTCCCAAAAATGTTGGCACATTCAATCTGAGAGGAAAACTTCAAGAAACACAAGAGGTAGTAATGTTTCTCTGAGGTATAGGATTTTATCAGTCTTTTGTTTCATACTGCAAGGCTGTATAAATCAATTAAGCCTATCATTTTCATGACAATGGGTTCAGTTAAATCGTTACAGCTTCCTTTTGATGTAAAGTTTGTAGAAATAATGCTTGCATGAGGGTCACATCCAAACAGCTATTAATTTTTTTCAGTGTTTCTAACAATATAAAATTAAAATATTTCAAATAAGTATTTCATGTTTATTTTAATACATTTGAACACACATTAAAAGGACACAAAATGTTAAATTGTAAACACGTTATTTAAAGATCACCACCAGCATTCATAACAGTGGAAGGCTAATTTTTATAATGTATCTTTGAATATATCAGACAAAATTTTTGTGTAGCACATAGCATGGAACTGTTTTGAGTGTAGGTGTAAAGTTCAGCTATGTGCTCAGAAGTAATATTTTATAGCTCAAATTAAATAAACTAATGTCAATACCAAAAATTCTGGAGAAATCAATTTTTAAGAAAACCAGAAATCACTTATTGCACTTGCACCATAAAAAAATGAAGAAGAATATAGGACAAAATTGGTATCTTTACATCATCAGCCTGCAATGTACTTTCAAGAAAACCAATAATATGAATGACAAGCAAAATAATAAACTGTGCGTCATGTTCTCAAACCACTTTTAAAACATTGCAATGTACCCATTATTTTGACATAATGTGCAGTTACAAATCCTAAATATATTTAGTACTCAAGAACTCAACAGTGGGAGTGTTTCAGTGTACAGTTAGTTATCTGTTACTGACTCATCCCATCAGCTCACTTATACGTTGTATGGCTTCAGGATGTACGGCTACAGTCTCAGCCCATCCTCTTGTGCGCATCACCTCGCACAGATTGTGTCTGATGAAAACGATAGCACGATCCCATAGCAGGTCGCAGGAGAAAACAGATGCAGTGGCTGCAGTTGCTGCGGCATTGTCCACATTCAGACAGCTGGCGATGTGGGTCTCACACTGACGCTTTAGCTGGTGCAGCTGGTACTTCTCAGCAGCCATCAACAGCTCCAACGGCATGTCCTTGAGAGCTGGAGCTACTCCTGTGTACATGTACAGCAGAACCTGCTTTAGTACTTCTGGCGCTACATCTGTGACCTCCGTGCTGCCTTCCTTTGCTTCCTTTGTGTGTGGCTGGAGCATGGCAGCAAAGCAAGGGCTCCGCACAGACAGTAGTGCCCTGTGTGCCTTTAGAACTGTGTCTCCTGTGTGTAGCTCAAAGTCCGCAAGAACTTCTTTGTGAAACATCTCATCCATGGCCTTCACTATACCATCTTGTGGTTCCGATGTGCATGGCACAGGCAGCTCATCCTGAATAATGCACTGCATGCAGATTTCGCACCGGAGTACTATCTCATTTTCACTGTAGTCATGTCCAACAGCATCCACCTTCTTAATGAAGTGCGTTTCTGATTTTTCTCCCTCCTCCAGATGATACCATTTGCATGGAAATACTTCACGTATTGCACCAGTGGGAAGAATCTCGTCAGCTTTCAGCTTTGCTCTCAGTATCTTATTGTCTTCACTCTTTTTTAACAAAAAACACAAATGAAGTTCGTTGGCTTTCTTTGTAAGGACTATGCACCATTTACTGGAATTCTGATGGGTTAAAGGAGCAGACTCAATACTTGCTGTTCCTTCAAATAGTGTCTTCAAACCCATCACAGTCCAAGTGTGGACAGATGAAAAGTCCTCAAATCTTGTAACACTTGAGTACTTGAGAACAGTTGGCATATGTGCTGCTACTCTGGCCATATCACTCATTTCTGCAACAAACAAATATCATCAAACTGTGTTGGACAAGGTAACATGGCCACCGTCACACAAGCAATATAGCAAAGATGAAGGTAAGTATTAGGTTGGTGCGTAAGATCACAGAATTTTTCCATAAGTTTAATAAACACAACAAATACACAAAACAGATTTTGGTCATCAATAATATATTCTCCTTCACTATTTATAACAGTCTGCCAATGCTGGGGTAACTTTTCTATTGTGCAACTGCAGAAATCGTGTAGTTTTGAGGTGAATAACTCATTGAGCCATGTTTGGAATGCATTTTCACCTGGAAAAAGCTCCTTAAATGTTGTTCAATAGAGAGCAGAAAAGGTGAAAATCTGAGGGTGCAAGATTAGGTGAATGTGTTGGGTGCAGAATGAATTCCCAGCCCATCTCCTGTACAGTGTTCTTTGACAGTGTAACAGAATGTGGGCAGGTGTTATAATGGAGTAGTATCACTGCACACAGTCTTCCTGGTTGTTGTTCTTGGACTGTGTCTGAAAGACACCTCAGTTGTTGACAATAAATGTCAGTGGTGATGGTTACACCTCAAGGAAGCAATTTTTAGTACACCACAATGTCACTGTTCCACCAGATGCGTAACAATACCTTTTCTTCATGCACACAGGTATTTGTACCGGGAGTTGCTGCTTTGTTTGGGCGCAACAATTCCTTTCTTTCCTTATGTTAGCATAAAGATTCCTCTCATCATCCCCAGCAATGATACAGGGTAGAAATGGTTGACATTGTACACAAGCTAATTGATAATGAGCAAGCAGAGATGCATGTATTGCTACCTGTTAACTTTTGCGATTTTGGCTTAGGGCATGCGGTACCCATACCCCCAATTTTTGAACCTTCCCCACTGCATACAAATGTCATATGATGGTGGGTTGATCATGGTTCACCATATCTGACACTTCTCTAGTACACTCATTTGGATCATTGTGGATTAATGTGTTTAAACAATCTTCATCCAACCCCTGAAGATATTCCTGAATGTGCAGCGTCACCAATGTCAAAACAATCCTCCTTAAAATGAGAAAACCATTTTTTTGCTGTGCTCTGTCCAATGACATTATCCCCACACACAGCGTCAATCTTTCTGTCTGCCTCCCCTGCTATCACCCCTGTACTCAACTCAAACAGAAGAATATGTCAGAAATGTTCCGTTTTTCCACTCAGCACTACATTTTCTAGCATCCACAGCTTCACTCATCATCTCCAAATGACAAAATGACAATATGTAAACTCATGTACTACAAATAAAAAGTGGCAATAAATAAAAAAAAACCATACCAACTGGAATACCAACAGGCAAAGCAAAAACTTAACGAGTTTGTGCACCAGTCTAATATTTTCCAATTAAGGCATTCATACTGGGTTATTCATCCAATGCTACTACAAATAAGTTTAATGGACAAAATATTAGTTGTCCACTTAAAAATGCACAATGGCAGCTTTTGAGCACCGAATGAGTGCGAGCGCCTGTGATCTAGGTGTAGCGTCTTCAATTACCAATCGAAACATCTTTGGACCTGGGTTTAAACTGCACCACTGCTTAAATTTTGAATAGAAATTGTCAGCAATGGCAGCTGAAGACTTCTGGCATAAGAAGTCATCCTCAAATGCGAAGGTTCAATCTAGATATAGTGGGCATCAGTGAAGTGAAATGGAAAGAAGACAAAGATTTCTGGTTGATTAGTATAGGGCAATATCAATGCAGCAGAAAATGATATAACAGGAGTAGGATTCATTACAAATAGGAAGGTGAGGCATAAAGTGAGTTACTGTGAACAGATCAGTGATAAGGTTGTTCTCATCAGAATCTACAACAAACCAACACAGACACTGATGATATTTCAGGTATATATGCCATGGGTAATTCAATACATAAAGGGAGACGAAAATCTAATAGTCTTGGGGGATTGGAAAGCGTTTGTAGGGGAAGGAGTAGAAGAAAGGATTACGGAAGAATATGGGCTTGATACTAGGGATCAGAGAGGAGAAAGGCTAATTGAATTCTGCCAATGAAGTTCAGCTAGTAATAGTGAATACTGTGTTCAAGAATCACAAGAGGGGGAGGTATATCTGTAAAAGACCAGGAGATACGGGAAGACTCCAGTTAGATTAAATCATGGTTAGTCAGAGATTCCATGATCATATACTGGATTGTAAGGCATACCCAGGAGCAGAAATAGACTCAGATTACAATTTGGTAGTGATGAAGAGTGGGATGAAGTTCAAGAGATTACTCAGGAAAAATCAATGCACAAAAAAGTGGGATATGGAAGTACAAAAAAGTGAAGATCTATGCTTGAAGATCTTTAAGGCTACACGTACAGCAATAAGGAATAGCTCAGTAGGCAGTACAGTTGAAGAGGAATGGACATCTCTAAAAAGGACCATCACAGAAGTTGGGAAGGAAAACATAGGTACAACAAAGGTAACAGGAAAGAAACTATGGATACTATGAGTAATAGAAGAAATACTTCAGTTGATCAATGAAAGAATGAAATTCAGAAATGTTCCAGGAAATTCAGGAATACAGAAATACAAGTTGCTTAGAAATGAAAAAGATAGGAAGTACGGGGACACTAAGGCGACACGGCTGCCCAAAAAATGTGATGAAATTGGAAAAGAAATGAACGACACAGCATATAGAAAAGTCAAAACAGCCTTTGGTGAAATTAAAAGCATGGATGGTAACCTTAAGAGTGCAATGGGAATTAAAGTCTTAAATGCAGAGAATAGAGCAGATATGTGGAAAGAGAACACTGAAGGCCTCTATGAGGGGGAAGACTTGTCTGATGTGAAAGAAAAAGAAACAAGAGTTGATGTAGAAGAAATAGGGGAATCCAATATTAGAATCAGGACTTAAAAGAGCTTTGGAAGACTTAAGATCAAATAAGGCAGAAGGGATAGATAACACTCCATCAGAATTCCTAAAATCATTGGGGAAGTGGCAAGAAAATGTCTATTCACACTTTTGCGCAGAATGTATGTGTCTGGCTATACAGGGTTGTTCATTGATAGTGACTGGGCCAAATATCTCACGAAATAAGCATCAAACAAAAAAACTACAAAGAACGAAACACGTATAGCTTGAAGGGGGAAACCAGATGGCGCTATGGTTGGCCCACTAGATGGCGCTGCCATAGGTCAAACGGACATCAACTGCGTTTTTTTTAGATAGGAACCCCCATTTTTTATTACATATTCATGTAGTACATAAAGAAATATGAATGTTTTAGTTGGACCCCTTTTTTCGCTTTGTGATAGATGGCGCTGTAATAGTCTCAAACGTATAAGTACGTGGTATCACATAACATTCCACCAGTGCAGATGGTATTTGCTTCGTGATACATTACCTGTGTTAAAATGGACTGTTTGCCAATTGCAGAAAAGGTCAATATCATGTTGATGTATGGCTATTGTGATCAAAGTGCCCAACAGGTGCGTGCTATGTATGCTGCTTGGTATCCTGGATGACATCATCCAAGTGTCCGAACCATTTGCCAGATAGTTACATTATTTAAGGAAACAGGAAGTGTTCAGCCACATGTGAAACATCAACCATGACCTGCAACAAATGATGACGCCCAAGTAGGTGTTTTAACTGCTGTCGCGGCTAATCCGCACATCAGTAGCAGACAAACTGTGCGAGAATCAGGAATCTCAAAAACGTCGGTGTTGAGAATGCTACTACATCAATATTGATTGCATCCGTACCATATTTCTATGCACCAGGAATTGCATGGCGACGACTTAGAACTTCAAGTACAGTTCTGCCACTGGGCACAGGAGAAATTACGGGATGATGACAGATTTTTTGCATGCGTTCTATTTAGCAACGAAGCTTCATTCACCAACAGTGCTAACATAAACCAGTATAATATGCACTATTGGGCAACGGAAAATCCACGATGGCTGCAACAAGTGGAACATCAGTGACCTTGATGGGTTAATGTATGGTGCGGCTTTATGGGAGGAAGGATAATTGGCCCCCATTTTATCTATGGCAATCTAAATGGTGCAATGTATGCTGATTCCCTACGTAATGTTCTATCGATGTTATTACAAGATCTTGCACTGCATGACAGAATGGCAATGTACTTCCAACATGATGGATGTCTGACACATAGCCCCCAGATTTCTTTCTGTGGGGAAAGTTGAAGGATATTTGCTATCATGATCCACCAACAACGCCTGACGACATGCATCAGCGTCAATGCATGTGCGAACGTTATGGAAGGTGAACTACTCACAGGTTGGTGGACATCATTTTGAGCATTTATTGCATTAATGTGGTATTTACAGGTAATCACACTGTAACAGCATGCATTCTCAGAAATGATAAGTTCACAAAGGTACATGCATCACATTGGAACAACCAAAATAATATGTTCAAACGTACCTATGTTCTGTATTTTAATTTAAAAAACCTACCTGTTAACAGCTGCACATCTGAAATTGTGAGCCATATATTTGTGACTATTATAGTGCCGTCTACCACAAAGCAAAAAAAAGTGGTCCAACTAAAACATTCATATTTCTTTACGTACTACACGAATATGTAATAAAAAATGGGGGTGCCTACTTTAAAAAATGCAGTTGATATCCGTTTGACCTATGGCAGCGCCATCTAGCGGGCCAACCGTAGTGCCATCTGGTATCCCCCTTCCAGCTAGACAAGTTTCGTTCTTTGTAGTTTTTTCGTTTGACGCTTATTTTGTGAGATATTTGGCCCGATCATGATCAATGGACCACCCTGTATATCATCTGACTTTCGGAAAAATATCATCCACACAATTCTGAAGACTGCAAAAGCTGACAAGTGTGAGAATTATTGCACAATCAGCTTAACAGTTCATGGATTCAAGTGGCTGACAAGAATGATATATGGAAGGATGGAAACAAAAATTGAGGACGTGTTAAATAATGATCAGTTTGGCTTTAGAAAAGAGAAAGGCAACAGAGAGGCAGTTTTCACATTGCAGTTGATAATGGAAGCAAAACTGAAGAAAAATCAAGATATGTTCATAGAATTTGTCAACCTGGAAAAAGTGTTTGATAATATCAAATGATGCAAGATGTTCAATATTCTGAGGAAAATAGGGGTAAGCTGTAGGGAGAGACAGGTAATATACAACATGTACAAGAACCAAAAGGGAACAATAAGACTGGGTGACCAAGAACGAAGTGTTCGGTTTTTAAGGGTGTAAGACAGATGTAGTCTTTTGCCCGTACTGTTCAATCTATACACTGAAGAAGCAATGACAGAAGGCAAACAAATGTTCTGGAGTGGGATTAAAATTAAAGGTAAAAGTATATCAATGATTAGATTTGCTGATGACATTGCTATCCTCAGTTGAAGAAGAGTTACAGGATCTGCTGAAAGGAATGAACAGTCTAATGAGTACAGAATATGGATTGACAGTAAATCAAAAAAGATGAAAGTAATAAGAAGTAACAGAAATGAGAAAATTGAGAAACTTAACACCAGGAAGTAGATGAAGTCATGGAATTCTACTACCTATGCAGCAAATTTATGCATGACAGATGGAGCAAGGAGGACATAAAAAGTAGACTAGTACTGGTAAAAAGAGAGTTTCTGCCAAAGAGAATTCTACTAGTATCAAACATAGGCCTTAATTTGAGAAAGAAATTTTTGAGAATGTATGTTGGGAGTATAGCTTTGTATGACAGTATAACATGGAATGTGGGAAAAGTGAAGAAGAAGAGGATTGAAGTATATGAGATGTGGTGCTACAGATGACTGCTGAAAATTAGGTGGACTGATAATGTAAGAAATGAGGAGGTTCTGCACAGAATTGGAGAGGAAAGGAATATATGGAAAACACTGAAAGAAAAAGTGACAGGATGATTGAACGTCTATTAAGACATCAGAGAATAATTTCTGTGGTACTAGAGGGAGCAGTAGAAGGTAAAAACTGTAGAGGTGGAGAGAGATTGAAATACATCCACCAAATAATTGAGAATGTATGTTGAAAGTGCTACAATGAGATGAATAGGTTGGCAGAGGAGAGGAATCTGTGGCGAGCTGCATCAAATCGATTACAAGAGTGATGGGAAAAAAAAGAAGAAGAAGAACTGGTCATGTGACTCTCCACAGCTGAGGTAAATCATAGTAGTGATGTGGTGTCTACTGTGAATGAAGTTACCCAATTTTTTGATGTATCAGTGTGGACTCTTCAATGTGTCTGCAAAGAATGGTGCGACACTTGTGGCCATGTAACACATTGTAAGGACAGTAGTCATGAAAAGATCACAAAGGACTGGTGCTGGGGACAAGTGTCACTCCTTGTAAATGGCAATGGATTACAAACTGATGGAAACTGCTGCTGTCGGTGAATGCAGGTCCATCTCAACCAGTTTCAGAGTGAATATTGCAGAGGGATTGCATGTAACGGATATTTTGAGTCTGGTATTACACACACACACGTAAAACTACACGTCTTCATTGGGCCAAGCACTCCAGTAACTGGACAGCAGCTGACAGAAAGCATTCAATACATTCCATTGAGCCATAATTTTCTCTTCAAACTACTTAAGGCTTAGAGTTGACCAACAGCCCAATGAGTCACTGAACCATCAGTCTTTGGGAAGTGTAATTTAGACCAAAGGAGGTTCTGTGATGTGTTGGGGAATTTTTCTTAAAGTGATTTGGCTCACTCATCCTAGTGCCAAACAGGAAACCAGTATGAAACTTCCTGGCAGATTAAAACTGTGTGCCGGACCGAGACTCGAACTCGGGACCTTTGCCTTTCACGGGCAAGTGCTATGAGGACGGGGCGTGAGCTGCATTTGGGTAGCTCAGTTGGTAGAGCACTTGCCCGCGAAAGGCAAAGGTCCCGAGTTCGAGCCTCGGTCCGGTACGCAGTTTTAATCTGCCAGGAAGTTTCATATCAGTGCACACTCCGCTGCAGAGTGAAAATCTCATTCAGGAAACCAGTATGTTTATTTCAAAAATCTCAGTGACCAAGTGTTGCCCTTCTTCTATATCTCCATGATGAGTATACTCTGGATACTCCTGTTTTCCGAGATAACACCAGCAATCATTTTCCCTGGATGATGGTTGAAAACTGAAACCATTCAGAATAAATATGTAAAATTCTATACAGCAAAGTTAACATGCATTTGCTAAAAAAATGTGTCCATCATTGGAGGGTTGCAATCAGGCATTCTTGGTTTCACCAACACTCAAGCACACTATTGCACCTCTTGTGGCCAGCTAAATTATCCAGTTTTAGTCCCATTAACAATGTCAGGGACTATTTGTAACAGTGTACCAGCTGAAATGTAGCAGTCAAAATTATCACAGTTTGGTAGTTCTGTGGGATATAATTATCAATGAACAATATCAGCTGGATATGGCATTGATGAAGATACATATGGACTCTCTTCTCCATGGAGATAAGGTCATTGTAACTGCAAAGTCTTGTGGGGTAGATTATTTTTTGTCCAGTGAGCTTATTTCTATAACTAAATTTGGGAGAGGCATTCAGTGAGTAATGCAACACATTTTTTTCTGAAAGTAGATTGGTTTTATTCAGGATTCCAGTACACCACACTATTCCACACTATTTTCGTTCCAAATCCTATTTTTCAACACAGTCACCACCAATAGGATGGCCTTATGCCACGTTACTGGGAAGGCCTGTTTGCTTGTACGGTACCACTCTGCTGATTGACTTTGGAGCTAAAGTCTTGCTGCATTAGTAACCACCCCTTCATCTACAAACTGCTTTCTATGCAGTGCATCCTTTAGTCGGCCAAACAGATTAAGTCAGAATGTGTGAGGTCTGGGCGGTAAGGTAAGAGAGGAAGAACAGTCCAGTCAAGTTTTGCAAACTCCTACTGGGTGCGCAGACTTGTGTGAGCCCTCATGCTGTCATGGGTAAGAAGCTCATTTGCATTTTTGTGACAACAAACAAACTGAAGTACTTTCTTCAATTTCCTGAGAGTAGTACAGTACACTTCAGAGTTGGTTGTTGCATGTTGAGGGAGGACATCAAACATAACAACCCTCCAGAGTCCCAAAAGACTGTTGCCATGACTTTACTGGCTGAGGGAGCAGCTTTGAACTTTTTCTTTGGAAGAGAGGTGGTGTGGTGCCATTCCATGCATTGCTGTTTTGTTTGCAGTTCGAAGTTATGAACCCACGTTTCATTGCACGTAATGATGTTCCACAAAAAATTGTCGCCATCAGACTGGTAATACACAAGCAATTCCTCACAGATGGTCCTTCTTTGTTCTGTACGGCCTTCTGTCGGGCAGTGAGGAACCCGGCGAGCACACACCTTTGAGCACCCCAGCTGGTGGCCGAGTGTGTCAGCACTACTGACAGAGATGTCCAGTTGAGCAGTGAGATGTTTGATTGTGATTGGTCAGTCACCTAGAATGAGAGTGTCCACGTGTTCCAACACTGCAGAGGTCATAGCTGTGTGTGGTCAGCCAGCACATGGGATACTGGACAGGACTGCATGGTGTTGTTGCAGTGATAACAGACACCTTGCCCAACAACTCATTTTGCTTTTGAAACTTCCTGGCAGATTAAAACTGTGTGCCGGGCCGAGACTCAAACTCGGGACCATTGCCTTTCATGGGCAAGTGCTCTACCACTGAGCTACCCAAGCACGATACACGCCCCGTCCTCACAGCTTTACTTCTGCCAGTACCTCATCTCCTACCTTCCAAACTTTACAGAAGCTCTCAGGAGTGCTAGTTCTGCAAGGTTCGCAGGAGAGCTTCTGTAAAGTTTGGAAGGTAGGAGACGAGGTACTGGCAGCAGTAAAGCTGTAAGGGCAAGGCATGAATCGTGCTTGGATGGCTCAGTGGTAGAGCACTTGCCCGTGAAAGGCAAAGGTCCCGAGTTCGAGTCTCCGCCCGGCACACAGTTTTAATCTGCCAGGAAGTTTCATATCAGCGCACACTCTGCTGCAGAGTGAAAATCTCATTCTGGAAACATCCCCCAGGCTGTGGCTAAGCCATGTCTCCGCAATATACTTTCTTTCAGGAGTGCTAGTTTTGCAAGGTTTGCAGGAGAGCTTCTGTAAAGTTTGGAAGGTAGGAGACGAGGTACTGGCAGAAGTAAAGCTGTGAGGGCGGGGCGTGAATCGTGCTTGGATGGCTCAGTGGTAGAGCACTTGCCCGCGAAAGGCAAAGGTCCCGAGTTCGAGTCTCCACCCGGCACACAGTTTTAATCTGCCAGGAAGTTTCATATCAGCGCACACTCTGCTGCAGAGTGAAAATCTCATTCTGGAAACATCCCCCAGGCTGTGGCTAAGCCATGTCTCCGCAATATACTTTCTTTCAGGAGTGCTAGTTTTGCAAGGTTCGCAGGAGAGCTTCTGTAAAGTTTGAAAGGTAGGAGACGTGGTACTGGCAGAAGTAAAGCTGTGAGGACGGGGCGTGAATCGTGCTTGGGTAGCTCAGTGGTAGAGCACTTGCCCGCGAATGGCAAAGGTCCCGAGTTCGAGTCCTGGCTCGGCACACAGTTTTAATCTGCCAGGAAGTTTCATATCAGTGCACACTCCGCTGCACAGTGAGAATGTCACTCTGGAAACATCCCCCAGGCTGTGGCTAAAGCATGTCTCCGCAATATACTTTCTTTGAGGAGTGCTCGTTCTGCAAGGTTCGCAGGAGAGCTTCTGTAAAGTTTGGAAGGTAGGAGACAAGGTACTGGTAGAAGTAAAGCTGTGAGGATGGGGCGTGAATCGTGCTTGGGTAGCTCAGTTGTAGAGCACTTGCCGTGAAAGGCAAAGGTCCCGAGTTCGAGTCTCAGCCCGGCACACAGTTTTAATCTGCCAGGAAGTTTCATATCAGTGCACACTCCGCTGCAGAGTGAGAATCTCATTCTGGAAACATCCCCCAGGCTGTGGCTAAGCCATGTCTCTGCAATATACTTTCTTTCAGGAGTGCTCGTTCTGCAAGGTTCGCAGGAGAGCTTCTGTAAAGTTTGGAAGGTAGGAGACGAGGTACTGGCAGAAGTAAAGCTGTGAGGATGGGGCGTGAATCGTGCTTGGGTAGCTCAGTTGTAGAGCACTTGCCCGCGAAAGGCAAAGGTCCCGAGTTCGAGTCTCAGCCCGGCACACAGTTTTAATCTGCCAGGAAGTTTCATATCAGCGCACACTCTGCTGCAGAGTGAAAATCTCATTCTGGAAACATCCCCCAGGCTGTGGCTAAAGCATGTCTCCGCAATATACTTTCTTTCAGGAGTGCTTGTTCTGCAATGTTCGCAGGAGAGCTTCTGTAAAGCTTGGAAGGTAGGAGACGAGGTACTGGCAGAAGTAAAACTGTGAGGATGGGGCGTGAATCGTACTTGGGTAGCTCAGTGGTAGAGCACTTGCCCGTGAAAGGCAAAGGTCCTGAGTTCAAGTATGTATAACACTGAACATTTTAGGAAGGGTTGCATGGATATATTATAAACAATGTCCTTTGTACACTTATTGTATTTTCCCAAAAACTGAAGAATGTACCAAAGTGTGGCACCTCCCTTACCTTTGACTGAGCCTATGAGACAATAACATTTTGTGTCACTAGGCATTGTTACATGAAGCGACAAGGCCTAGTTGTCATCAATTGTTTCATCCACATTTATAGTATATGCAGGGCTTGGCCAGGAATCACATGTTAGTTCTGGAAGGCCAAACACTTAGAAAAATATAGAGTTTTTGGCCTGGGTCAGGTGAACCATGGGCCATTTATGTGAGCATAGGTTGCAGGAAGCAGTTGACA
Organism: Schistocerca cancellata; assembly: GCF_023864275.1. Classification (NCBI taxonomy): domain Eukaryota; kingdom Metazoa; phylum Arthropoda; class Insecta; order Orthoptera; family Acrididae; genus Schistocerca; species Schistocerca cancellata. The sequence goes on from NC_064635.1 coordinate 131,036,861, forward strand.
GAGTGGAAAATAGCACAGAATGGTAAGTTGAGTGTTGTGGGATTGAGTATACTGTGCAAATAAAATGAGATAGTGCTCAGTATATTGTATTTACTAATATTTTAATCAAAAATATGAAAAGTAGTCAAAAGCTATTGAGCTCTGTAGTCATAGGTAGATTTGTCCCCAATGGCTGATGGGCAGATTGTACCTTCACTGGGAATCTGTTGTTTGTATGCAACTGTTGTGCTGCTAGAAGGTCAAAATGGAACTAATGGAATACGAATTCCTGTATGCTTTAATTGCAATCCATTCTTGTAAAGTTATTGGCAGAGTCCTCAAGAAAGTCGTAAGATCAATTCTTTCTCAGAACATGGCTGTTTATATTACAAAATTTTATACACCCAGATCACATGAAAATACAGAAAGATTACTAATTTCAAGGTGATTAAATCACCTGCCTCAGATCATTTGTATGGAAAAAAATTTTTACCGGCCAGTCTACTTCATTGATGTGATTATTAACTAGACACAACTGTAATGTGCATAAAGGAACAATTATGGAAATTTCTAACAATAATCCAACTTAAAATGGATACAAATTCAAAGTAAACCTATGTTATGGAGACAATAGTCCATACTAAAGAAATAGCTGTGTGAACAGAGCGCAATAATCACATATAAAATACAAAAGACATGCATAAAAACCTTTCATGTTGTGTCCTTATTGATGAGCCATGCGTGGATCATGTTCCCATCATGTATTTTACACCCTGTTTTTAATGTACTTCCACCTCACTACGTTCATTTAAATTACTACTGTCACTGAGTTGCTGCTTTGCCTGACCGTGACTGGCACTAGCAGCACGTATCGATATATCCCCTCTTGTAGTATCTTTGCTCAACTGCTATTACATCCCGGTCATTGTTAGTCTTAAGCAGTTTGGATAGGCAGTTTGTTGCAGTTTGTGTCGCGAGTTCAGGTCTTCCAGTCAGTTGGAACGTGCCTCTGGCGCAGTCTGGACCTGCCAGTCGGCAGTTGCAATGCGGCACTAGTGCAGTCGGGTTGGAGCAGCAGTGAGGTCTGCTTCAACATGGTTCACCTGACCATTGACACCACGCATCACTTGAGCCAGGCCATGGTCTCGACGGATTGTCGGTGGGTCGTTATACTGGATGACGCATTTGGGCTCGCCGATCATTCATGAGTCGGCTGTGTGTGTGTGCACATCAACTCCCGATTTGTATACATGAACTGTAGATTAAAACTGAAGAAACTGCAAAAAGGTGGGAATTTAAGGAGATGGGACCTGGATAAACTGACAGAACCAGAGGTTGTAGAGAGTTACAGGGACAGCATAAGGGAACGATTGACAGGTATGGGGGAAAGAAATACACTAGAAGAAGAATGGGTAGCTTTGAGAGATGAAGCAGTGACGGCAGCAGAGGATCAAGTAGGTAAAAAGACAAGGGCTAGTAGAAGTCCTTGGGTAACAGAAGAAATATTGAATTTAATAGATGAAAGGAGAAAATAAAAAAATGCGGTAAATGAAGCAGGCAAAAAGAACTACAAATGTCTCAAAAATGAGATCAACAGGAAGTGCAAAATGGCTAAGCAGGGATGGCTAGAGGACAAATGTAAGGATATAGAGGCTTATCTCACTAGGGGTAAGATAGATACTGCCTACAGGAAAATTAAAGAGACCTTTGGAGAAAAGAGAACCACTTGTATGAATATCAAGAGCTCAGATGGAAACCCAGTTCTAAGCAAAGAAGGGAAAGCAGAAAGGTGGAAGGAGTATATAGAGTGTCTATACAAGGGCGATGTACTTGAGGACAATATTATGAAAATGGAAAAGGTTGAAGATGAAGATGAAATGGGAGATACGATACTGCGTGAAGAGTTTGACAGAGCACTGAAAGACCTAAGTCGAAACAAGGCCCCAGGAGTAGACAACATTCCATTAGAACTACTGACAGCCTTGGGAGAGCCAGGCCCAACAAAACTCTACCATCTGGTGAGCAACATGTATGAGACAGGCGAAGTACCCTCATACTTCAAGAAGAATATAATAATTCCAATCCCAAAGAAAGCAGGTGTTGACAGATGTGAAAATTACCAAACTATCAGTTTAATAAGTCACAGCTGCAAAATACTAACACGAATTCTTTAGAGATGAATGGAAAAACTGGTAGAAGCCGACCTCGGGGAAGATCAGTTTGGATTCTGCAGAAATATTGGAACACATGAGGCAATACTTACCCTACGACTTATCTTAGAAGGAAGATTAAGGAAAGGCAAACTTATATTTCTAGCATTTGTAGACTTAGAGAAAGCTTTTGACAATGTTGACTGGAATATTCTCTTTCAAATTCTGAAGGTGGCAGGGGTAAAATACAGGGAGCGAAAGGCTATTTACAATTTGTACAGAAACCAGATGGCAGTTATAAAGAGTCGAGGGGCATGAAAGGGAAGCAGCGGTTGGCAAGGGAGTGAGACAGGGTTGTAGCCCCTCTCTGATGTTATTCGACCTGTATATTGAGCAAGCAGTGAAGGAAACAAAAGAAAAATTCAGAGTAGGTATTAAAATCCATGGAGAAGAAATAAAAACTTTGAGGTTCGCCGATGACATTGTAATTCTCTCAGAGACACCAAAGGACTTGGAAGAGCAGTTGAACGGAATGGACAATGTCTTATATAAGATGAATATCAACAAAAGCAAAACGAGGATAATGGAATGTAGTCGAATTAAGTCGGGTGATGCTGAGGGAAATAGATTAGGAAATGAGACACTTAAAGTAGTAAAGGAGTTTTGCTATTTGGGGAGCAAAATAACTAATGATGTTTGAAGTACAGAGGATATAAAATGTAGATTGGCAATGGCAAGGAAAGCATTTCTGAAGAAGAGAAATTTGTTAACATCGAGTATAGATTTAAGTGTCAGGAAGTCGTTTCTGAAAGTATTTGTATGGAGTGTAGCCATGTATGGAAGTGAAACATGGACGATAAATAGTTTAGACAAGAAGAGAATAGAAGCTTTCGAAATGTGGTGCTACAGAAGAATGCTGAAGATTAGATGGGTAGATCACATAACTAATGAGGAGGTATTGAATAGGATTGGGGAGAAGAGAAGTTTGTGGCACAAATTGACTAGAAGAAGGGATTGGTTGGTAGGACATGTTCTGAGGCATCAAGGGATCACCAATTTAGTACTGGAGAGCAGCGTGGAGGGTAAAAATCATAGAGGGAGACCAAGAGATGAATACACTAAGCAGATTCAGAAGGATGTAGGTTGCAGTAGTTACTGGGAGATGAAGAAGCTTGCACAGGATAGAGTAGTATGGAGAGCTGCATCAAACCAGTCTCAGGACTGAAGACCACAAAAACAACAACATCTTAATTGGATTTTTATCTTGTTAATTCTTGTTGGAGGCCTTAAGCCATGAAAGAGTTGCATTCAGTTAAGTTTCAGCTATGTGCTGCTTTGGTTGTAAATGTTATTAAATTACAATAAATAACAATTAGAAGCAGAAACTGACCTCAGCCCTTGGCCCTTTCCACAATTCTATTACCTGTTCTTCCCAGCAGGTTTAGCGGGTGTATCACTGGTAGCAGAGCATGGTTACGCACTTGCTTACCAACCCTTAGTTGCTGTCAGTTTCACTCTTGTTTCTATCGTGCTTGTGGCATCGTACTGTTTGGTTTGTATTGTTCCAGGTGTTAAGATAATGGCAATCAGACAGTGTCCAGGAATCAATTTGTTGAGAAGAGACCATCTCAATTACGAGTTGACAGCAAGGCATCAACCGACAAAGGGCAGTGTTCCAGAACTGGTAGCCCGTTTGCACGCTGCCGTGCTGGAGGCGGTTGATGTCACCTCGGCAGCGATCGGTGAGACAGGTGCGGCCTTCCAATTTCTTGGTGAGGCCCTTAAAGGTCTTGAGAATACTATTTGTCTTCTAGGGGAACCCAACCTGGTGACAGTCGGCTGGATTGAGTGTGGGCACTGATAATCCGTTAAGTTCAGACATTACCTTCTGGTCTTAAACTTCTGGTAGCTCTTTGGTTGTCAGATTCGAATAGTAACTTCAACTTTGGTCATCTGAGACTTATTTCGGTGCCTTCTACTGTGCAGGGATGTCAGGTTGCCTGGGGCATGTTTCCTATGCATTGTTGAAGTCCGAGCAGGCATCTCACTATTTTCGTTGAGGACTTAGCAATGGCTGTGAATTGGTCGTCTTGCCAGACGTAGGCTGGTCTCTTCCTGGGGCAGGGATGTCAGGTAGCCAGTGGGCGTGTTTCTTCTCCAGGGATGGGTCCAACTGAGTGTTTCGCTTGCGGCCTTTCTCGGCCACTCTCTTGCACGTTTTTAGAAGCTGCAATTAAATGTATTTCGGCATATCACCCCTGGGTTCTTGTTTAAGGGGGGGCAGGTTGAGCCACGCATGGCTCAAGTTCCCGCCACATGTATTTTACACCCTGTTTTTAATGTACTTCCACCTCACTAAGTTAATTTAAATTACTTCTGTCACTGAGTTGCTGCTTTGTTGACTGTAAGCGGCATTAGCAGCACGTATCGATATATCCCCTCTTGTAGAATCTTTGCTTGACTGCTATTACTTCCCGGTCATTGTCAGTCATAAGCAGTTTGGATAGGCAGTTTGTTGCAGTTCGTGTCGTGAGTTCAGGTCTGCCAGTCACTCAGAACGTGCCTGGAGCGCAGTCCGGACCTGACAGTCAGCAGTTGCAATGCGGTACTAGTGCAGTCGGGTTGGAGCAGCAGTGAAGTCTGCGTCGACATGGCTCTGCCGACCATTGGCGCCACACATCACTTGAGCCAGGCCACAGTCTTGTTGGATCGTCGGTCGGTCGTCTTACCGGATGACGCGTTTGGGCTTGCCGATCGTTCATGAGTCAGCTATGTGTGTGTGCATCGACTCCCGATTTGTCTTCATGTGTGCTTAGTTACTGTTGGGTATCGTTCAGGTCTTTGTGCCAGTGATTGTCAGGTTGTGCGTGTAGTTGACGTTTCGTCCTCTGACGACTATTTCAAATGTCGTTGGCATACTGCTTCTGAGAGGTCGGTCGTCTCATGTAACTGGTTCTCTGAGCACTTCTGGGCCCCTTCAATTAACACCTTGTGGAACCTGGGTCAGTTCTTCCCTGGTGCGGGGATGTTGTATAGCCAGTGGGCATGTTTCCTCTGCACGGCTGGGTCCGAGCCAGTATTTCTGCCATCGTTTGTATGGAAGTGAGTCGGAGACACACCAGCAGTGCAGCTACGATGCAGCAGCACTCGCGGACCTATCAGCAGGCAACCGGTCAGTTGGTGTGGACCAGGGAGTATATCTCCATGTGGGGCAGTTGGCTGGGTCCGCTGCCGGTCCCTGTGCAGTGTCAGAGCTTGTGCGGAGCTGTCCGATCACTACAAGTTTTGTGCTTCTCCGACCCAGGACGTCAAGTTTCAAATACTGATTGACGGGAAGCAAGTTGTTATGTCGGTTGGTCGGTCCCTGGCTGTCCCCTGGTTCAGTTCCAAAAGATCAATTATAGTTGGGTGCACCACCTGTCTCACCTAAGTGAATGAGGGCAGGCTGACCTCCCTGGTGGCCTTCTGAGTGCCACCGGTGTTTAATTATCTGTTCTCAGCTGTTTTAAATTTTAGGCTTATGGTTATTTGTTGTTTTCTTAAAATTTTGCAAAATCAGTCATTAAATTTATCCTTCAAGATTAAACACTGCAGCCTTCTGCCTATAAAGATTATGGTAATATATTTTAAAATTTTGAAGTTTGATTGTGCCCCTCAGCCATTGGTATTGCACCTTGCATATGTTGCTTCTTTAAATTATTCTATTGCTATCTTAATTGGAGTTTTATCTTGTTGATCTGTAAGATTTCTTGTTGTTAAACATGCTGGCCTTCTGCCTTTAAAGGTCTATGGTAATATATTCTGAAGTTTCGAAATTTAATTGTGGTCCTCAGCCATTTGTACTGCACCCTGAATATGTTGCTTTTTTGGTTTTAAATTATTTTATTGCTATCTTAATTGAATTTTTGATTTTTTAAGATTTCTTGTTGGCCTTATGCCTATAAATGTCTATGGTAATCGATTTTAAATTTTGGGATTTAATTGTCGCCCTAAGCCATTTATATTGCACTTTGCGTATGTTGTTTTTTTTAATTATTTTATTGCTATCTTATATGGATTTTTATCTTGTTAAGATTTCTTGTTGGAGGCCTTCAGCCACGAAAGAGTTGCATTCGGTAAAGATTCGGCTAAGTGCCGCTTTAGTTGTAAAGGTTATTAAATTACAGTAAATGACAATTTGAAGCAGAAACTGACCTCAACCCTTGGCCCTTTCCACAATCCTATTATCTGTCCTGCCCAGCGGGTTTAGGGGGTGTATCAATTGACATCTAATAGGGAACTTACAAGGCAATCAATGGAATACATTGTGTTTAAGATACCATCAGATGGGAACAGTCTTTGACAATGTAAAGAATTTCATATTCTTTATATTCTTTATACATATAAAAACCCAAAAGAGCAAAAGTTTATGTACTTGGTTTTCTAAATGTATATGTCAAAAGAATAACTACAAAAAAATTTTACTGTATCTTATATCAGTGTTATGGTTATTGTTACCAGATACATGAAATAGTAAACTATAAACATTACAATAATAATATCCTGGTACATAAAAAATAAAGATATAAAAATGGTGCTGTGTGACTTAATAACATGCAAGTGTAGGGTCTCGTATAATAATTTGTTTTCAATGATCAGCTGATGTGTGCTGAATAGCTCGAGGTCTTGATTATGTTACAATGTATTAAGTCCATTATCTATGTCATGCTCAAGGTTACTGTACATATTACATATTGACTCATTTATACAAAAGTTTCAGACCAAACTCTATCTTCAAATTAAAAAGCGAGAGAAGGGCTGCACAGTGGAACCAGAGAAACATCAGAGATGGCATGTCGTTATTATCTATAAAACACACTGGCGAGGTCTGTTTGCCCACAGTACCAGGTGTAATATCAATAAAAGAAGCAACTTCACAGAATATGCCAAGCAATAATAGTTACAAGTAGTATTACCATTTCACAAAGTGTACTATCAGTACCTCCTAAGACATGTTAGTGATAAAGTAGGCCATGGAATACAGCAAAGCTCAAGATCTAGGTGTAACATGACACAATAAGTCCCTGCCTAAGTGAGTGTGAAGGTTCTACTGTGGCTGTATGTAACAATCCATAATGTAAGCACAACTACCACTAACATCTTAACTAGCCCAATGGTAGGCAACATTTGTATTAGCCTACCACCTATCAATATTACAAATCTTAGTCAGAATAACTTAATAGGTATAACTGCTGAAAGAGAGCATTACAGGAGCATCTACACGGTAAATGAGAAATCTCTTAAATTAATTCTTGGGATTACTACAATATACTTTGTTATATAATATTCAGCACAAAGGCTAAGTTGAAGTTCCTAAAGCATAAATGTTTTTTTTTTTTTTAACCCCTTTCTTACCGAAGGAACATAATGTAAGAACGTATAAACAGCAAAACCTTTTACAGAACGTTTTAGTTTTTATGTAATATACTGTGATGATGTGCTACAAATTTGTGTACATTTTATGTTGGGTTGACATTAGAATTTTCCATAATTATTCCTTTATGTACATTAGAGGTGTATCCAAGTAATGCAAACAGTGGATGATATGGATTGGCCTTGTAAATTTTTTTTTCTGTACAAATGATCTGAAGATGGCAATTTAATTTTGCTGAAACTAGTAATCATTGTGTATTCTTTATGCAATCTGGGTGAATAAACTTTTGTAATAAGAGCAATCATGTTTAGATTCTGAGATCTACTCCAGTACAGCTGACATCAGGTAGGTTATCTTTCTTGGAAATTTATTTGCAATTTCAATTTTTCCTTTCCTTCCCTTTTCATGCATTTTCTGATAATATTAATAAATACAGTACACTGAAAATTATTTTGATTTATGTGCTGCATAAGTAAATTGGAAAAAAAAAATAAAATCATCTGAGCATATGGACTCGATCCCACAATACTTTGTTTACCGCTCTGTACCGTTTCCAACACGCCAATCACTGTTTGGTAACAATGCTAACATAAATGGGTGATACAATGCCTAACCCACACCATATATGCTATTTTTTTTATCTGAAGCTTTGTCATCTGGAGTTTCCAGTTTTGTCACTTTAATTTCTGGCCAAACCCTACGTATACCATAAATTTGGACAAAATCAGCTATGACAAGTAGGTGCTGTCTGCTTGTTAGTTAACTGATTTCAGCTATGACTGATTGATATTATAGTTATTAGTGAAGTGCGAAGTATCTATAGCATGCTTCAAAAACAATGACCAAATTTTAAAACTCCATATTTATTGATAAAAGCGTATTACGAACATTGGATACATTGCAAAATATCCAGAAAATCTTAAAGTTCTAGCTATGCTTCTGCAAATACTCTATGTGTCCACCACCAGCAGCACAAACAACATCTGGACAATAGCTAAATTAGTCAAACTTTACATAGTGTATCTGCATCTACAGAAGTTATGGCAGCTGTTATTCTGGTCTTCTATGTCATGAGGTAAAGGGGAAATGAAAACACCTTCATTCACATATCAAAAATGGCTCTGAGCACTATGGGACTTAACTTCTGAGGTCATCAGTCCCCTAGAACTTAGAACTACTTAAACCTAACTAACCTACGGACATCACACACATCCATGCCCGAGGCAGGATTTGAACCTGCGACCGTAACGGTCACGCGGTTCCAGACTGTAGCACCTAGAACCATCTTTCACATATCCCCACAAGAAAAAATTGCATGGGGTCATGTGTGGAAATCTTGTAGGCCAAGAATGCAGGGCAGTGTGTTGACATCCTTTGTGCCTTATCCAGTCATGAGCTATCTTCAAATGCTGCAGAATTGGTGTTTTCCACAACTTTTGGAGGACTCTGGTGACTTCATTTTCCTACAGGAGGGAGCTCCACCAGATTGGCACAACAACATATGTCAGTTTCTCAATGACACTCTGCCTCAACAGCGCATAGGGCTGATGGGACCCTGACACACTGCCCTATACTCTTTGCCTCCAAGGTTGCTAGACATTACTCCATGCAATTTTTTCTTATGTGGACGTTTGAAGGAAAGTATTTTCATCTTCCCTTTACCTCATGACATACAAGAAGTGAAGAACAGAAGACAGCCACCAAAACCTCGATAAAAGCAGATACACTGTGTAAAGTTTATGACGAACTTAGATATCATCTAGGTGCCATTTGTGCTGCTGCTTGTGGACACACAGAGCATTAGTAATAACATAGCTAAAACTTTAAGATTTTTTGAGTATTTTGCAATGCATCCCATGTTTGTAGTATGTTTTTATCAATAAATATGGAGTTTTGAAATGATGTCATTCTTTTTGAAACACCCCGTATTTCTGAACACTTAAAGCAAGTTGCCAATCTTTGCAACACATTTAAATCTTATCAATATCTGACTGAATATGTATACAGATTTTTTTGCATAGTACTCTATTGTGGACAACTGAATCAAGTCTGAGGTTACTATAAATATTGTCTGCTTGGTCATCAATGTACAACATAAACAGCAAGGAAAGAAACCCACTTCCCTGAGGCAGTCATAAAGTTATTTCTACATGTTTCAATGACTGTCCATCCCAGATAACATACTGTGTCCTCTTCTCTAGGTAATCCTCAATGCAGTCATAAGTTTTTTATATACTCCGTATGATTGTCTTTCATTGTTAACGGTTTAATGGTATTGATTCAAATCATTTCCAGAACTCAGGAAGTGCCATACTTGCTGGAATGGCTTGTTTGATGTGTTTCATGACTTCATGTGAGAAAAGTTCAAACTGAGTTTTCAGAATCCATGCTGGTTGGCATAGAGGATGTCACTCTATTGTAGATAACTCATTACATTTGCATTTGGAATATGTTGTAAAATTCAACAAGAGATGTTTGGAAAAGATACTGGATGAAAGTTCTGTGGACTGCTGCTACTACACTCCTGGAAATTGAAATAAGAACACCGTGAATTCATTGTCCCAGGAAGGGGAAACTTTATTGACACATTCCTGGGGTCAGTTACATCACATGATCACACTGACAGAACCACAGGCACATAGACACAGGCAACAGAGCATGCACAATGTCGGCACTAGTACAGTGTATATCCACCTTTCGCAGCAATGCAGGCTGCTATTCTCCCATGGAGACGATCGTAGAGATGCTGGATGTAGTCCTGTGGAACGGCTTGCCATGCCATTTCCACCTGGCGCCTCAGTTGGACCAGCGTTCGTGCTGGACGTGCAGACCGCGTGAGACGATGCTTCATCCAGTCCCAAACATGCTCAATGGAGGACAGATCCGGAGATCTTGCTGGCCAGGGTAGTTGACTTACACCTTCTAGAGCACGTTGGGTGGCACGGGATACATGCGGACGTGCATTGTCCTGTTGGAACAGCAAGTTCCCTTGCCGGTCTAGGAATGGTAGAACGATGGGTTCGATGACGGTTTGGATGTACCATGCACTATTCAGTGTCCCCTCGACGATCACCAGTGGTGTACGGCCAGTGTAGGAGATCGCTCCCCACACCATGATGCCGGGTGTTGGCCCTGTGTGCCTCGGTCGTATGCAGTCCTGATTGTGGCGCTCACCTGCACGGCGCCAAACACGCATACGACCATCATTGGCACCAAGGCAGAAGCGACTCTCATCGCTGAAGACGACACGTCTCCATTCGTCCCTCCATTCACGCCTGTCGCGACACCACTGGAGGCGGGCTGCACGATGTTGGGGCGTGAGCGGAAGACGGCCTAACGGTGTGCGGGACCGTAGCCCAGCTTCATGGAGACGGTTGCGAATGGTCCTCGCCGATACCCCAGGAGCAACAGTGTCCCTAATTTGCTGGGAAGTGGCGGTGTGGTCCCCTACGGCACTGCGTAGGATCCTACGGTCTTGGCGCGCATCCGTGCGTTGCTGCGGTCCGGTCCCAGGTCGACGGGCACGTGCACCTTCCGCCGACCACTGGCGACAACATCGATGTACTGTGGAGACCTCACGCCCCACGTGTTGAGCAATTGGGCGGTACGTCCACCCGGCCTCCCGCATGCCCATTCTATGCCCTCGCTCAAAGTCCGTCAACTGCACATACGGTTCACGTCCATGCTGTCGCGGCATGCTACCAGTGTTAAAGACTGCGATGGAGTTCCGTATGCCACGGCAAACTGGCTGACACTGACGGCGGCGGTGCACAAATGCTGCGCAGCTAGCGCCATTCGACGGCCAACACCGCGGTTCCTGGTGTGTCCGCTGTGCTGTGCGTGTGATCATTGCTTGTACAGCCCTCTCGCAGTGTCCGGAGCAAGTATGGTGGGTCTGACACACCGGTGTCAATGTGTTCTTTTTTCCATTTCCAGGAGTGTATCTTTCTTGTAGTGGGGTGTGAGTTTTTACTTTCCCAAATACCAGATGTAGAGTTTTGTTAGAGTGACCTATGGTGCATTTTTGTTGAAAGAGAGGCTAATTCAGTCAGAAATTCTGAGTAGAATCTGACCTGGGTACCATTGAGACTTGGGGCTTTGTTCAGCTTTAATGATTGCAGCTGTTTCTCAGTGTCACTGACACAGATATTTTTATCACTCATCTTTAGACTTAAGTGAGAAATAAACTAGACCTGCACTCCTGGATTTTCTGTAGTAAAGGAACATTTAAAAATAGCATTAAGCATTTATGCTTTTGCTTTGGTATCTTCAATTTCATTTCTTGTGTTAGATGTGAATGTAAGGACCTGTGGTAGTCAAACTGGGTCTGTGGGCCACATGCATGTTCAGAAAAAACAAAATACCTTGAATGACTAGAGATAGGATGTTCATATTCACAGGATATGTACATTAGTATGTTCGCAGAAATGATCAATGTTTGAACCATGTCAGCCCTCGACTTTGACGTCAACATCGATATCACACGTAACACCACCTACTGGTAAAGTGCGCCTGCAGCTCTTGTTGTTGTTATAAACAGAAGGTATTGGATCAGTGTGACTTGAACATATATGTAGGATGCCTCACAGATGGATGTGTGAACTGTATCACCAAATCAGTGAGTTTGAAAGAGGGCACATTATTGGTATGAAAGAATGTGATGCACCCCTCTCGGAAATTGCTGCTTGTGTGGGACAAAGTATTTCAGCAGTGCAATGGATGTGTGCAGAATGGCTCACGGAAGGCCATAGATCATGAGTACATGAGTCATTTCGCACCACCAAGACCACCACCTGAGAAGATCGACACCTCATCCAAATGGCACTTCAGGACAGATCTGCATCGTCCGCTTCTCTGGGTACCTTTGACGAATGAGCAGAAACATGCTAGACAGCAATGGTTTATGGAATGACGTCATTGTGGACAAGAATGGCATCAGGTAGTGTTTTTGGATGAACTCAGGTTCTGTTTATTTGAAAATGATGGCTGCATTTTGGTTCACCGCAGGCAGGGGAGCGGCACCACAGTGACTGCATTCGCACAAGACGTACAGCGCCAACTCAAGGTCTTATGGTGTGGGATGCTATTCGACAGAACCACAAATCACAGTTGGTGGGTGTCCATGGCTCTGTGACCATTGTGGCCTACGTGAATGACATCTTGCGACCTATAGCCATACCCTTACTGCACGACACCCCATTTTTCAGCAAGACAATGCACGACCACATGTTGCTGCATGAACACATGCTTACTGGCTACTACAGGATGCCAACCTTTTACCCTGACCCACCAGATCTCCAGACTTGTCGCCAATCGAAAATGTGTGAGATATGGTGAAAAGACGGGTGCAATGTTGTGACCACTTCAGGTGAATACTGGAGTCAGGTAAATGCAGCATGGTCGGCTATGCCACAGGACATCATATTTTTGCCTTATGTGTGTCAATGCCATCATGTATGGAACAAGTTATGAGGGCCATGGTAGAGCCTGTGCCCACTAGGCAACAGGACACATGCTGAAACATGGTGACTGAAACACTTACCCTTTTAATCATTTCTACAGAACATACTAATGTACATGTCCTGTGAATATGAACGTCCTTCCTCTAGTAATTCAAAGTGTTCTGTTTCTTTTTTCTTTTTTTTTCTGGACATGAGTGTATCAGTGCACCCAGCGGTTGTCAATGGTACCTTATGATAATATGCATCTAGCAACTAAAAGAGGAATCCAGAAATGGTGCATAACGTTTCTTAAGAGTATAATTTTCCTACTCAGTAACAAACAAAAATACTACAGAGACAGTAATATTTTAAGATGTGCTCAACTTTAATTGAAGTTGGTGGTTTCAGTCTTGAGCTAAGTGAAGCTGGCCGATTACTTCAGGGGCAGATGTGTAAGTAGCGCAGCACTGTGGAGTTAGAAGACATGAGAGGGGGAATGTTTCATTGTTTGTATTCCGGTGAAAATGAAATGATCGTGTGGCATTTATTGGTCAGGATATCCCCTTCGGCATTTGGCTGCAGTATTACAAGTCATTTCAGTTGACGTCACTTCAGCGACTTGCATGTCAGTGATGAAAAAAATGATGATGAAGGACACACAACACCCAGTCCCCTGCTGGGAATCAAACCTTTTTTTTTTAGGAAAAAATTAAATTGAGCCAACAGCACCTTATTTTTGTAACCATATATATTTATTTAAATGGTTAACAAAAGTACATTTTTAAACATTTCTTTCTATTAAGCTATTATATTCCACAGTTGGTTAACATTACCATTGTTTTATAGGTTTTAGTTTGTATATTCTTTCCCGTCTTGCATGGTAGGCAGTAACGCTACTGTTGTTGATAATTCTTCCAGGTTATATAGAAGAATTCCATGGACCACAGCCATATAACCCGGAAGAATTATCAACAACAGTACCATCCAGTCGTGAAAGCCTTCATTGTATGATTAGTAACGCTACTGCTGCGCTACAGAGGCGGACTGTCTTCCAGTGGCTGACAACTCACTGGCGTGCCCGACTCAGACCTTTCAATTGCTAAGGTATAAGTTTTGACACGGAAGTATCGTGGATTTGTGAATGCTCATTACAGAGGTGTCATCCACAAATGTGGTACTTTATTGTAGAAGAAAACTGGCCTTTTAAATCATTTATTGAATTTTTGTGTTATGTCTCATATTCAATAATCAGTTTAAATAAAATAACAAATACTGTTATTAAGGGCATTCACACATAGTAAAACAAACAACAATTCGCCTCGCAGCTACACTGACCAGCCAGAACATTAATGACCACCTACCTAATAGCTGGTACGTTCACCTTTGGCACGGATAACAGTGGCAATGCATTACGGCATGGAAACAATAAGGCCTTGGTGAATTGCTGGAGGGAGTTGGCACCACATCTGCACATATAAGTCACCTAATTCCCATAAATTTCAGGGAAAGGGTCAAGGAGACCCAATGTCACATTCCGTCATATCCCAGATCTGCTCAACTGAGTTCAGATGTGGCGAGTTGACGGATGAGCACATCAATCGGAACTCCACACTGTATTCCTTGAACCACTCCATCACACTCCTGGCCTTGTGACACAACACATATGTTGTTGAAAAATTCCACTGCTATCAGAAAATTTGATCGTCATGTAGGGGTATAAGAGTACATGGTCTACAACCAGAGTATGACGCCTCGGCCATAATGGTGCCTTGCACAGGCTCCTCTGGACCCACAGATGCCCAAGTGAATGTTCCCCAGAGCATAATGGAGCTGCCATCAGCTTGTCTCCTTCCCACAGCACAGGTGTCAAGGAGCTTTTCCCCTGGAAGACGACAGACTTGTGCCCTCCCATCAGCATGGCGAAGAAGGTATCAGGATTCATCAGACCATGCAACGCTCTGCCACTGTGCCGACATTCAGTGCCAATGGTCATGTTCCCATTTCAGTCGTAGTTGCTGATGTCGTAGTGTTAACATTGTCACATGCACGGGTCGTTGGTTGGGGAGGCCCATCATTAAGAGTGTTTGGTGCACTGTGTTTTCATACACACTTGTTCTCTGGCCAGCGTTAAAGTCTGACATTGGTTCCACTACAGTTCGCCACCTGTCCTATTTTACAGTATGCCCAGCCTACGACATCTCACATATGTGATGTGGGGTGGCTGCCCAACCCCATGATGTCTGGATGTGGTTTCACTTTGGTTTCGCCACATGCTGAAGACACTTACCACAACACTTTTCGAACACCCAAGAAGTAGTGCAGTTTTAGAAATGTTCGTGCTGAGCCTCTGAACCATCACAATCTGCCCTCAGTCAAACTCAGATAGATAGTGTCTCTTCCCCATTCTACACATGGACAGCATGCTCACTGATAATCCATGTACCATGTGTGTGTCTGACTAGCAGTCATTCCTCGTCAGCTGACAGTGCTATCACCTGGACAGTTTTATATCGATAGTAGGTTGGTGGTCATAATGTTCTGGCTGATCAGTGTATAGTGTCAACTTTTAGATGGCTGAGGTTGGCGGAGCACAGTGAATACAATGTATTCCAAAAGGTTCCTACTTTTAACGATCAGTACAGGATGTTATAAAATGATCTTTACAGCTTTGGTCAAATATGTTTCAGAAATGACACGTAGAAAGGTGCAGTTTGTGGCACATTGTTCACACACACACACACCAAGAGTTTTTTTGTCAGGTTAGTTACTGATGGCAAATGCCACCCCCAGCAGATGGCATAGTGTGTGGAATGATTGAGAGAGCATGTCTAACAACTGCTTCCAAGAAGACATCTGAACATGTTATAGAAGCACACCACTTGAACATGTTATAGAAGCACACCACTATCACAGATGACCATCAGACAATGGTACATGAATTTCAAGGGATACAGAAGTATCATGAAGAGGATGTGTTCTGGACATCCAGGCATGAGAAACCATGGTAGACAGGGTGCTACGCAACTTTAAGAAGGACATGCTAGCTCGGCCATGGGAGGTGCTGGAACATGCTTATTGTTAGACATACTGCTTGCTACAGATGCTGCACACATTCAGCCCTGTTAAATGGCTACCAACACTTTTAAGTCTGTGGGAACATTTTGCCTCAAACTGCACCTTTCTACCTATCCTCATTTCTGAAATATATGTGATCAAAATATTAATGATCAGTTTGGCACACCCTGTGTTTGGTGGCCAGTAGCCAACTTATCACACTCTTACTACAGCAAGTCCATAAGGAGCTCATAACACATGAATTTATGTATATTACCAATTAATAATAAGGTCAGTACATATGCAACCTCATGTGCTGATCCACAATGTCAGTATTGGGTCTTGAGCATCTACATCTGCATCTACATCTACATCGATACACCGCAATCTACTTTACAGCGCATGTCAGAGGGTACTTCATACTACTACTAGTCATTTGCTTCCCTACTACACCCGCAAATAGAACGAGGGAAAAACGACTATCTATATGCCTCCATATAAGCACTTATAAGCGCTAATTTCTCATTTCTGATCTTCGTGGTCATTACGTGCAATGTATGTATATATGTTGGAGGCAACAGAATTGTTCTACAGTCAGCTTCAAATGCTGGTTCTCTAAATTTTGTCAACATTGTTCCTCGAAAAGAACGTCGCCTTCCCTCCAAGGATTCCCATCTGAGTTCCTGAACCATTTCCATACCACCTGCATGTTTTTCACACCTACTGGTAACAAATCTAGCAGCCAACATCTGAATTGCTTCAATGTCTTCCTTTAATGTGACCTGGTACAGATCCCATACACTCGAGCAGTGCTCAAGAACAGGTCGCACTAGCGTCCTATGTGCTGCATCTTTTACAGATGAACCAAAGTCAACCCATCGTCTTTCCTACCACAATCCTCACATGCCCATTCCATTTCACATAGATTGCAAGGTTACACCCATATATTTAAATCACATGACTGTGTTAAGCAGAACACTACTAAAGCAGTAACCGAAAATATTTGGTACCACTCGCAGCTTTTACATATTTCTTTCAGTTTTATGATAAGTTTTTCGATACATTTCTGCTATGGAAGTCTTTCAAGTCTTCACACATTACCCTTTTCACAGCTGCACCATTTACATTTAGTATCTCACTATCTCTACTTCTATGCTTTGTTTTAAACATACTGTGTTATAGACACTACTTCTTTAAAAATTGTTTACCATAGATTGCTACCACAAAATATCTACCTCGTCGCAAACCGTTCTACTATGTAGCTATCTGTCTACAGTTTGGTCAACTGTTCTGTTAGGGTGTTGGAGATTGAGTACAAGTTCAAAATGAAAGGGGTTCTGAAGGAAACCTACTGTAACAAATGGTTAGTTGTTTGGAGAAATTTCAGGATTGCAGCTGCACCGCACGGTATTTCAACTGGGCAGCTGCCACTCATCCTCAGGGGAGTCATCGAAAATTGACAATGCTGTCCACCATTCTGCAATTTATTAGTGTGCCATGTGTGTTACGTGCAAAAGTCAGTTGTTCTCAGTACCGCTATTCGTCAACATCATTGGTGTCCTCTGTCATCTTCCATTAGAGCATTTTACTGAAACATACGAGCTAGGGTTCCACAACACATTATCCAAGTAACTGCTTCTAGCATGGTTTATTAGGTTTTTCACCATACATATTTCCACAGATTCTTTAATAATGCAGTTCCAAAAAGATGATGCTCTGGTAAAATTATTGCTTTATCGTTATTAAATGTCTGGTGGAGATACAAATTTTTGGCAACAGCAGACTAGCTTTGTTGCAAAAGAAGAGTGAAGCAGTTATGTTCGGTGCAGCATTCTTCCACAGTGTGCATGGTCTGGACTATGCAAGCCATACTGTTAGGTTGGTGCATAAGTTCATAGCAAATGTGAAAAGAAACCTACACGCCATATCATGGTATTCTGCTTCTACCATCATTACTCTTAAAAGCTGTGTTACAGCCAATGAACATTTTAGGTGATCTGGTTTAAATGTTGTTCTCCAACAATGATGCCATATTTCAGGACGATTTTTTCCATAAGTTTATTAAACACAGCAGACAACATAACAAACACTTTAGTCATCAATAATATAATCTCCTTCACTGTTTATGAAAGTCTGCCAATGCTGGGGTAACTTTTCAATTCTGCGACTGTAGAAATCACACAGTTTTGAGGTGATGAACTCATCGACCCATGTCAGGAGCACATTTTCATCTGGGAAGGAAGTTACTTGAAGGTTGTTTGATACAGAGCAAAAAAGGTGAAGATCTGGGGGTGCAAGATTGGGTGAATAAGGTGGGTGCTGTACTTCCGTATAATGCTTCTTGTCAGTCTAGCAGAATGCAAGCAGACGTTATCGCGGAGTAGCGTCACTTCACAGTCTTTCCGGTGTTGTTTTTTGGATTGCGTCTTCAAGACGTCTCAGTTGTTGACAGTAAATATCAGCAGTGATGGTTGGGGAGCAATTTGTAGTACACCGCACCATCGCTGTTCCACCACATGCATAGCATTATCTTTTGTGCATGCGTGCTGGTATTTGTACACGGAGTTGCTGCTCTGTTTTGGCTCAATCATTCCTTTCTTTTTGTTAGCAATAAAGATACAGTTTCTCATATCACCAGTAATGATACGGGATGGTAATGCTCGGTGTTGTTCATGAGCCAACTGATACAAGCGAGCAGAGATTCACACTGATTGTGATTTTGGCTTAGGGCATGCAATACCCATACACCAAATTTTTTAACCTTCCCAGTTGCATTCAAATGTCGCACTGTAACATTACGAGTCTAGATAGAATGGAACTTGAATAGCGTATTCGCCTCTATTGGTTACGGTAGAGAGATCGATATTTCGGTCCTGTCTGTATATTTATATATAATATTGCCTGAATAAAGCCTGGGCGAGTGTGAAGCTATCGTTAAAAACACACGCCGTGCGATTTGTTACTATTTGGTCAGTCATAATAAGAATAACATGCTTTTGAATACAATTAAAATATAACGGCGATACCTGTTTAGTGTTATTGGAAATAATATGTAGTAAATTAATGAGTAAGGTTGCCGATCCTATAAGAAGAGGTAAAATTGGGCATATTAAGGTGTTTTGCGTTATATCAATGAAGCCGATGATACGGCGTCATTTTTTCCGTTTACTCTTAGAAATAAACAAGTAAAGAAGTGCTAATTGTGCGTAGTGAAAAAATATAGGGGCGAGTTTTAAATAACTACAGTATACAATCAGACTAACAAATGGACATTGAGTTACACGAAATCACGGGCAGCGAAGTGTGTTCATTAAGTTGAGTACACCTACAGGGCGGTCAGTTCCGGGATCAATCTATACACATCTCATGAGGGACGCGGTATTGAGACCGTTTTTTATTATTATTATTATTATTATTATTATATCGCGGAGAGCGGGCTTCAATTTATGAAAAGGAGAAAAACTGTATCGTTATAATTGACTGTTGGTGTCAAGCAACCAAAACTGCTCATCAAAGGGTTTCGGTGAATGAGTGATGAATGCGAAACAAAACTGTGAATAATGTTAAATAAAACAGAAGAAACAAGACAGTTTGGTCGTATCTGTTATTATTCCATAAACTGTTACATTTCTTCTCATTGTACGAAGCCTTTAAAGACGATCGTTATGACAATTTGCTTCGAAGGGATCTCGTTACGAGTTAAGTTTTGGGGACCTGGTCAAGAGGGGGCAGTTCGTAGATCCTAACTACAGCAGCTATTCTGGAATCAGGTGCTACCGTGACCCTTGTGTGTTGTCAATGGCTTAAGATCGACGCGCCTTTTCTCTTGGTATAATGGTGCCTCACGGCAACAACGACAACGCCGACGACGAAAGAAGGTACGGTAGAGCACGATAGTGGGATGATCACAGTTCATCACATTTCCCAATTTTCGAGTACACTAACATGGATCATTGTGGATTAATGCATCTAAGTGATCTTCATCAAACTTCGAAGTTCTTCTTGAACGTGGAAAGTCATTGATTTCAAAATGATCCTCCTTCAGACGAGAAAACTATTTTCTTGCTGTGCTGTGTCCAGTGGCATTATCCCCATAAACTGCATAAGTGTTTCTGGATGCCTCTGCTCCTGTCACACTGTCCATAATGTTACGATTTCTCCACTTGATGCTCCATTTTCTAGAGTCCGCAACTTCACTCACTACCTCCAAATGACCAAATATACACTGACATAGCAACAGTGAGCTACAAATAAGAAACAACAATCGACAAATAAACCCATAACAATGGGAATATCAACATGCAAAACAAAAACACTACGAACTTATGCACTAATCTAATACATTGGCAACGTAGTTTGTAAATTCCAGTCTTCCACAATAAAAAATTACCCTTCACTGATTCCAGAAGGTTTACAATCTTATACGTCAGGTGAAAAATCACTTTCACCTAAAATTTACAAATGATTCTTGCTCTTAAATATTACCAAGAAAGGGAAGAAAAGCTAGAGATTTTGCTGGTGTGCTCTCCTTTTTATCTACAGGAGATAGGCAAAATAATATGAACAGTGGTAGTAATGGGATGGTAATGTTTAATGGTCAACAATGTAGTCAAGTCATGTGTCGCACAGGACTGTACTTGTTCAGTATGGACTAGGCATCAGTGCAAGTTGTTTACAAGTAGGGCACACTTCCTATTTGCATTCACAGGCTGAGGTCGACGTCCAGTGAAAGACCTAACAGAGTTCCAAAGAGGGTAGATTGTGGGGCCCCGTTTACCTGAAGCACCAGTGACCAAGACAGCCAACTTATTGAATGTGTCAAGAGCAACTGCTTCAACAGTCATGACAGCCTACACAAAACATGGAATGAAATCATCGTGTAAACATAATAGTGGGCGCAAATCTAAACTAAATGACAGAGAGCTTCACACACTAACACGAATTGTATCAAAACAACACAAAACTATGGTGGATAAAGTGACTGCAGAGCTCAATAGCCATCTTCGAGACCCTGTATCTATCGAAACTGTCCGCCAAGAACTCGATAAAGTGAAACTTCACGGACGAGCTGCTATACCCAAACCATTAGTGATGACAACTAACGCAAAAAAAGCGTAGTGTCTGGTCAGTGGAAACACGTCATGTGGCCCAACAAGTCAACGTTTTCGTTATTTCCAATGTTGGACAGGGTTTACATCTGGAGAACGCAAAATGAAACCTACACTCCTTATTGCTTGATTCAAATGGTTAAGTACGGAAGTGGAAGTGTGATGGTATGGACAGCCATTCCATGGTATATTGCTGCTACCATCATTACTCTCAGAGGCTGTGTTACAGCCAACGATTATATGAACATTTTAGGTGATCAGGTGCACCCCATGGTTCAGATATTGTTCTCCAACAATGATGCTGTATTTCAGGACGATAATGCACCCATTCACACAGCCAGGACAGTACAGTCGTGCTATGAGAAGCATGCAACTGAAATGCAGCGCCTTCCCTGGTCATCATTGTCCCCGTGGGCGGTGTTGGAGAGCAGACTCCGGAGCAGATTTTCACCTCCCTCATCATTACAGGAGTTAGAAGAGGTTCTGATCGAAGAGTGGCATAACATTCCACTACAGACTATACAGTCATTATATGCCAATATTCCAAGAAGAATCGCAGCTGTATTATGGCCAAATGGAGGCCCAACCCCCTTTTAATAAACCAGTCCCAAGTAAATACAGGTATTCACATTATTTTGCCTATCCCGTGTATCTCCTGATTCGTGGCTTAGCAGACTATCTCGATCTGGGACTGTGTGAGATCTGTGAGCAAGTGTTTTAATTACAAAGCTTAAACTTTTTATTGAGATGTCCGTGGTCCCGACATCTCAGTACGAAGTTGATACAACTTAAAACTTTTTACTGAAATGTCAGGACCATGTACAACACCAAAATTTGCCTGTGTGACACATTTCATTACAACTGCTGCTACTTAGTTGTCTTCCTTAGCATGCTCCCCCTGTGGATCTGGGAGTTAGAATAGGCTCGAGGTATTCCTGCCTGTCATAAGAGGTGACTAAAAGGAGTCTCCCACTTTTCAGCTCTATAAGTTCAGTTTTCATTTTATGGTTTGACCTGCCACTTTCCAAATTCTACAGAAGTGTGGGCCATATGGCGAAGGACGCCTTACATGTTGCACTAGTTCTCTATAGTGCCCTTAGATTCAATCTCCTGAACCTCTTCTCGTCATGGCTTTGCATCTCCACCTGCAATTCAACTATTTGGGCGGGGATATTTTCTGGGGTATGTCATCTTCTTCTGTTGTCTCCTGTCCTCTTTTGCACTCATGACAATATCAGATTTTCTTGTGCCCAATATCCAGCACAGTAGACAGTCCTTTGTCGTCAGTCCGTCATGTACTCATTTGGTGGTAGCCTCCTGACAACACAGTGATCACACTGCTTATTCCTGAGCTGTAAACTTCCCACAGATGCCAAGAAGCTGATGCCCATCATCGTGGGGCATCCAGACTCTCGCCAGGTGGCCTTTGCTGTGGCTGGGTGGCGCCCGTTGAGAGAGCCCCTGATCAGAGTGGGTGGCATCAGGGCGGATGACCCGCAATGAAGTGGATCAAATCATCTCTCGCTGGTGACCGAACGGCGCCAGCAGTCTCTAAGAAGAGTAAGATTGAATACAATGCTGACAGGTATGATTCTAAATCGTTTCCCTCCCTCGCTACACCACGGGAGGAACATAGGGCTACGGAAAGAAGAGAGTCATATTCGCCTCGGTATTTAGTCTGTACCAGAATGGATGAGGACTCCTTCCTACCTTGGAAGCCTCAGTTTTTTGTTGAACATCTTAAGGATACGTTTGGGGAAGTGACAGTGCTGTCCAAGATGAGAAACGCTGCAGTCTTGATTCAGACAGCATCCCCCAGCTCAATTCCAGGTGTTACTCGCCTGTGACACAGCTGGGTGATATTCCTGATTCTGTCACTCCCCACACTCCCCATAAAAGCCTCAGTACAGTCCAGGGGATTATTTTCCATCACGACCTCCTCTCGGAGTCTGACAACGAGCTCCGGGCCAATTTAGAATGGTGAGGTGTTCATTTCGTCTGGGGCATTTAAAGGGGACCCAAAGACAACAGGGTTGCTACTAGTTCCTTCATCTTGGCTGTTGAGGGTGATTCATTATCTGAAAAGGTCAAGGTTATGGTTTACCACTGTGACGTTAAACCGTACGTCCCTCCCCCTATGCAGTGCTTTAAGTGCTGGAAATTTAGGCACGTCTTCCTGCTGCACTTCCAGCGCCACATGTTGAGACTGTGGACGTCCACTAAATCCAGATACTCCATGTGTGCTTCCTCCCTCTTGTATCAGCTGTGGACAGCACCACTCCCCCTGCTCACCAGACTGCAGAGTACTCCAAAAGGAGTGGAAGAATCATGGAGTAGAAGACCTTGGACCAGTTGACTTACCAAGAGGATAAACGTAAATTTGAACGGTTACATCCCATTCCGTTGATGTTCACATATGCCGCAGCTACTTCAACATCACTGTCATGAGTGCCAGTAGCTCCACACTCTGTGCCACGACCAGTGGGCACTCTGGGCCGCCAGAATACACCCAGCCCCTTGGTGGTAGGGGGCAGATCTTCTTCTGTTGCTCCCAAAGCACCTACTTCGGGAGCAGTGCGCCCCCCCCCCCTCCCCCAAACGCAGGGAGAAGCAGCAGCCTCCTCCAGCTCCTCTCGTGTGGAAGGGGTCCCTTGGAACCCTCTCTTCCAAGGTCTCCACGAATGCCACAGCAGAACAGCAGACACCTGCCAGTGGCTAAGGGAGCCAAAATCTGCTGGACAAAGAGCTTCACCATCTTCCTCCGTGCCTGAAGCTACTTCAGAGAAGTCCTCCGAGCAAGCCCCTAAAGTGAAGAGAGAGGGCGAGCAAGTCGAGGAAAAGACTGCTAAGAAACAGGAGCATCAGGTGGCCCAAACACCGCCTCTCCCTACCAGTTCTGCATCTCAGGATGAGGTTGAGATCTTAGCGTCCCCTGAGTACTTGGATCTCACTGATGCCTTATCTGCAATAGGACTGGCAACAAATACTCAATCAGTGACCCTGAGGCATAACCTGCCTCCATGTGCGCTTCATGCCTCACGATGACACCCTCCTCTGGTGGAATTGCTGCGGTTTTTTCCACCACCTGGCTGAGCTATGGCAACTGTTAAGCTTTATACCTGCTTTCTGCATTACCCTCCAGGAAACCTGGCTCCTGACAATGCGGACCCTGCCCCCCGTGGCTATAGAGGATATTACAAGAACCAAAGAGAATATAATAGAATGTCAGGTGGAGTTTGCATCTATGTTATGAACTCGGTATGTAGTGAACCTGTGCCCCCTCAAACTCATCTTCAAGCTGTGGCTGTCAGGATAAGGACGACACAGGAAATAACTGTCTGTAACATATATCTTCCTCCAGATGGTGCAGTACCCATGAATGTATTGGCTTCACTGACTCATCAACTCCCTAAACTTTTCCTACTTTTGGGAGATTTTAATGCCAATGACCCCTTTTGGGGTGGCACCATGCTTAATGGCCGAGGTAGAGATGTCAAAACTTTACTGTTGGTTCAAGTGGCTCTGAGCACTATGGGACTTAATTTCTGAGGTCACCAGTCCCCTAGAACTTAGAATTACTTAAACCTAACTAACCTAAGGACATCACACACATCCATGCCCGAGGCAGGATTCGAACCTGCGAATAAAGCGGCCGCATGGTTCCAGACTGTAGCGCCTAGTACCGCTCGGCCACTCCAGCCAGCGAAACTTTACTGTCTCGAACTTTGTCTCTTAAATACTGAGCCCCCCACACATTTCAGTGTGGCTCATGGTACTTACTTGGCCATTGATTCATAGCTTTACAGCCCAGTACTTGTCTGACCTGTCCACTGGAGAGCCCACGATGACTTGTGTGGTAGTGACCACTTTCTCATCTTCCTGTCACTTCCCCAGCATCATGCCTATGGACGCCTACCCAGATGGGTTTTAAAGAAGGCACACGGGAAAGCTTTCACCTCTGCTGTCACCTTCAATCTCCCCCACACGGTAACATCGATGTGGTGGTTGAGCGAGTCACCAGGACGATCATTTCTGTGGCGGAAACCACGATCCCTTGTTCCTTAGGGTGCCCCTGGCGAAAGACAGTACCTCGGTGGTCGCCAGAAATTGCTGTGGCCATTAAAGAGCGTAGGCATGCTCTGCAGCGACATAAGTGGCACCGTTCCCTTGAGCACCTAGCTTTTAAACGGCTCCATGCCTGCGTTCACCAGCTTATAAAAATACGGAAACAACAGTGTTGGGAGAGGTACGTCTTGACCATTGGGTGCCATACATCACCTTTCCAAGTCTGGACGAAGATCAGACGTGTGTTTGGGTGCCAGACCACGACAGGCGTCCCTGGCATGAACATCAATGGAGTGTTATCTACTGACGCAAACGCAGCTGCCGAGCGCTTTGCTGAGCACTATGCTCGAGCCTCTGCATCGGAGAAGTACCCTCCAGCCTTTCACACCCTCAAACGGTGGATGGAACGGAAAGTCCTTTTGTTCGCTGAATGTCACAGTGAACCCTATAACACTCCATTTACGGAGTGGGAGCTCCTCAGCGCCCTTTCACATTGCCCAGACATAGCTCCTGGGCCTGATTGGATTCACAGTCAGATAATTAAACACCTCTCATTGGACTATAAACGACATCTCTTCGTCATTTTCAACCAGATCTGGTGTGATGGCGTCTTTACATAGCAATGGCAGGAGAGCACCATCATTCCAGTGCCCAAACTCCGTAAAAACCCTCTTGATATGGATAGCTATCGGCCCATCAGCTTCACCAATGTTCTTTGTAAGCTATTAGAATGTATGGTAAGTTGTCGTTGTGTTGGCTTCTGGAGTCATGTGTTCTACTGGCTCCATACCAGGGCGGTTTCCGCCATGGTCGCTCTACCACTGATAATCTTGTGTCCCTCAAAGCTGCCATCTGAACACCCTTTTCCAGGCGCCAACACCTGGTTGCCGTCTTTTTTGATTTGATGACACAACCTGGCGATATCATATCCTCGCCATTTTATATGAGTGGGGTCTCTGGGGCCCACTCCTAGTTTTTATTCAAAATTTCCAGTGACTTTCTGCATTGAAGTTGGTGCCTCCCATAGTTCCCCCACATCCAGGAGAATGGAATCCCGCAGGACTCCATATTGAGTGTCTCTCTATTTTCAGTGGCCATTAATGGTCTAGCAGCAGCTGTAGGGCCATCCATCTCACCTTCTCTGTATGCAAACGACTTCTGTATTTCGTACTGCTCTTCCAGTACTGGTGTTGCTGAGCTGTGCCTATAGGGAGCCATCCACAAGGCGCACTCATGGGCTCTAGCCCAGGGCTTCCAATTTTCAGTCACGATGTCATGTGCCAGGCACTTCTGTCAGCATAGTACCATTCATCTGGAACCAAAACTTTACCTAAATGATGATCCACTCACTGTAGTGGAGACCTGGCTTCCTCATCTTCGTCAGCTTAAGTGGAAGTGTTGGTAGCAGTTCAACACCCTCCACTGCCTGAGCAACACCAACTGGGGTGCAGATCGCTTTATGCTGCTGCAGCTCTATAGAGCCTTTGTTCAATTACGCCTTGACTATGGGAGTCTGGTTTATCGCTCGGTGGTGCCCTCAGCGTTGCGTTTACTCGACCCAGTGCAACACTGTGGAGTTCGCTAGCAACAGGAGCTTTTAGGACGAGTCCGGTGACCAGTGTACTGGTGGACACTGGAGTCCCTCCATTGCAGATAAGACGTGCACAGCCACTCGCCAGTTACACTGCACACATTCGTAGCTTTCCTAAGCATCCAAATTTCCATCTCCTTTTCCCACCCACAGCAGTTCATCTCCCGCATCGGAGGCCCAGATCAGGGCTTACGATTGCGCTTTGTGTCTGATCTCTTCTGTTTGAAATGGAGTCCTTGCCTTTACCGCCTATACTTGAGATCCATGTACGTACACCTCCATGGTGTAAACCTAGGCCAAAGCTCCTTATGGATCTTTTGCATGGCCCTAAGGACACATTTAATCCCACAGCTCTCCACTGTCACTACCTCTCGATTCTTGTCGTGTCCCAGGGCTCTGAAGTGATTTACACTGATGGCTCGATGGCTGATGGCCACATTGGCTTCACCTATGTTTACAGAGGACGTATTGAACAGTACTCCTTGCCAAATGGCTGCAGTGTTTTCACTGCAGAGCTGGTGGCCATATCTCATGCTCTTGAGCACATCCGTTCATGCACTGGCAAATCGTTTCTTCTCTGTGCTGACTCTTTGAGCAGTCTGCAAGCTATTGACCAGTGATACCCTTGTCATCCTTTGGTAGCGACCATCCAGGAGTCCATCTATGCCCTGGAACAGTCCAGTCGTTGAGTGGTGTTTGTCTGGAACCCAGGTCACGTCGGAATCCCAGGAAATGAACTTGCTGACAGGCTGGCCAAACAGGCTACACAGAGTCCACTTCTGGAGATTGGCATAACCATAACTGACCTGTGTTCGTCATTATACCCCAAGATTCTTTGCCTTTGGGAGACAGAATGGCATAACTTTGATATGCACAACAAACTGCGTGCCATTAAGGAGACTATGAATGTGTGGCAGTCCTCCAAGCGGGCCTCTCACAGAGACTCTGTGGTTCTCTGCCAGCTAAACGTTGGCCATGCTTAAGTAACCCACAGCTATCTCCTGCGCCATGAAGACTCACCTCAGTGTTGGTGCATTGTCCAGTTGACAGCGGCCCATATTCTGTTGTGCTATCCTACTTTGGCTACCCTGAAACGAAATCTTCGTTTACTGACAATGACTCATTGGCTGCTTTAGTTTTACATTTCATATGTGAGGGTGGGTTTTATCATTCTATCTCAATTTTAGCACATGTACTTTGTCCCTCTGTGTCCTCCACCCTAGTGCTTTTATTTTGGAGATTTTAATGTGTTGCAGAGTAGCTGGCTTAACCCTTTTATTCTCCTGATCAGCTAGCCAAGATCATCTGCTCTCTTGTTTTAATTCCTTCTACCCCTTTCTTGCGTCTCTCTTTGGTTTTACTGCCCCATTTTGTTCATTGTAGAGTTTGTTGCCCTTCTTTCACTCTTGTGGTTTTTTTCCTGTCTCCCAGTTTTGTGCTGTGAGTGTCTTTTTTATGCTTTCTCTTTTGGAATTATTTTAATAGGAACAAGAGACTGATGACCCAACAGTTTGGTCCCTCCCCCCTCTTTAAACCAACCATCCAACCTTAGCATGCTATGTGGTTCCTTAGTGGATACAGGAGCGAGGAACAGATGCTGTTCATGAACAGAAGATTCAGACATCAATTTAGTCTACATCTAATATCAAATAATAAAAATAATACTTAACTTTGTTGCTGAAGCAGCAGCATCAGTTGCTAATAGTGGATTTGAATGTAGAAATATATATAGATACAAAAGATTTATAAATCTGTCACTTTTCAGTACCAGTATTATTTAGAAGATATCAAGCCCTCGCCACTATGAAAGTTTGTAAATGTTATTCAACTGGCAAACACACAAAATAGGGTCAGTCCATGAATGTTCGAACTTAAGTACACCCGCCTCTGGAGCTCTGGAGAGGGGATGCTTGCACCTCATTGGCAGCGGTGTAATCACTCGCGACAGCGCCCTTGTGCCATGGTGGCGGCTGTAGGAAACACGGTGGCATAACTGGCGGCGCGCCTATTTGCTATTTGAAAGTGCGGCCGTCAGGATGGCGACTGATACTGCACTTAGAAGATTACAGAGGAGGTTAGTCGTGCTGTAATCACAGAGAGGAACTGCTATAGAGACAAAGGTTGGGTGCTTCTGGCATAGATCCACCTACATCTAAAGGTTGTAGCACATCTCTCTCTTGTATCATGGGATGGGTTGCTGGAGAGAATACAGTCGAGTTCAGCTGGATCCATAGGCATGCAAGTTCTCGGCAGATGTCAAAATTTGATCGTTCGCTGCCACAACAGTGATTGTCAACGAGGATAATTGGACAAAGCTCTGTTGTCAACTTAATGGAGGAAAATTTTGATGGTACAGTGCCATATGTATTATGTAAATGATTCAGTTTTGCAACTACACCTAAAACACCACATTTGATAAGTTCTGTGAATGGTACTGAAGAATCTGTATGTACGATGCCTTCCTTTTGATGCTGCAGAAGAAATAAGAAGGGAATCTTACTGTGCTCTTTCAAAAGCTCCACCTTAACACAGTGACGTAACCTCTGCAGAAAGGGCTGCACTACAAAAACTCCTAGAGGGTCTTGACGTAATGATACTGAAGGTCAACAAAGGTAATGCAACAGAACTGTTACCTTGTCATATGTATGTTGATAAAATGTATGATCTACTAAGTGATTCTACCTGTAGGAAGATAGATTATGAGACTACAGAACGCATACAATGGAAAACTTTTGCACTGCTAAATTCTTATTTGTTATCTTTTGATAAATGAGGGCTCCAGCCCAGTTCAGTTAAGAAGGAAGTTTCATGCTTTCACCACAGCAATACACTTGCAAGCGTGGAACTTAGAATTCCTTTCAACAATGTCAACTTAACTCACCATAAAATTCTTTTAGACAAAATGTCGAACTGTAAGAAACAACTGACAAAGGTAGCTGCAAAACTCTGTACAAGGAACAGCATCATACAGAAGTTATATAGAACTACAAGGAGCTCTTCAGTATCTACATTACGAACAACAGCTTTAGCTTTGGCTCATTCAGGAGCACAATATTGCTGCCCCATTTGGCTTAACAGCCACTGCACTAAGAAAATAGACTTCAAACTAGGTCATGCAGTGAGAGTGTGTTGGGACACGGTTAAGAGTACTTTCATAGTCAAGCTACCGGTCCTAATATCTCCACCACAACTGCAACAACAACAAGGTTCCTTAGAGAGTTTAGAAAAATTTAAAATGAACGCCAACTTACTTTTCATTTATTCTATGATAACAAACATCAAATGACTCCGCTCTAGGAAACCATAATTTGAGGAATCTATACGCTTAGAAAAAATTTTGTGCAATAATGGAAGAATGTTTGGGAAGATATCGTAATTGCGGATCTCAAGAAATCTCTGAAAAACCGACTGGCCTTGACCGCCCACAAAAATCTTACCTAATTCTAAAGCGAATTGGGATAACCATCGTTCAGTCACCGAACTCACTACATAAATGGAAACTAAACGTATTTCTGAAGAGTGACAGTGGAGCAAAAAGACAGAATATCCAGCATATAGTGCAGACACCTAACAATCTGACGTCTTCCTGAATAAGAACGATAGTGTAGTAAACTAAATTTTAACATAGATTTGTTTTGTAAAGGTTATTCTTAGCTTATATGTGTTAATGTGATTTGTAATACTGCCATACGATAAATAAATCGCAAGAGGCCACAAACAATGGAAATACCAGGTTGGAATATCAACAATACAAGGAAAAGGATAGATTGCTACTCACCATAAAGATAACACATTGAGCTGCAGACAGGCACAACAAAAAGACTGTTACACATTTAACTTTTGTCCAAAGCCTTGTTCAGGAAAGGAAACATATGCACACATTCATTTAGGCAAGCAAGCACACCTCATGCTCACATGACTGCCATCTTAGAACTGTCTGAGCTGCCAGAGATAGAAGTCATGTGTACGTGAGGCAAGCTTGCTTGTGTGAATGAATGTGTGTTTGTTTCCTTTCCTGAACATGTCTTCAGCCAAAAGCTAAGTGTGTAACAGTCTTTTCGTTGTGCCTGTCCGCAGCTCAACATCTCATCTTTATGATGAGTAACAATCTGTTCTTTTCCTTATATCGTCAATACACCATCAAATTATTAAGGCCACATGGTTGCAAACCACCAAGGTAGTATGGCCTTTTAAAATTCATATGGATGGTCTACCTTTATGGCCAATAGCAAGCAACATTGGTGTTCCCGCGTATGATTTAGCCAAACATCTAGTTTCCTTGCTAGGGCCCTTGGTGGCAAATGCTCACGTTACATATATAATCCCACCAATTTTATCAACAGACTGGAGACTCTCCATCTAAACAGTTCACTAGTTAGTTGGCTTTGAAGTGGTACAACTTTTTATGAAGGTTCTTCTCGAGGATTCTTTGGCACTAACTGGTAATAAGTTTCAGATTGACATCACTGTTTTGTTTCAGCATGCTCTTTCTCCACCTATTTCATGTTCAACCAATAATATTTTTGTCATACTAATGGTGTGGCCATGGGTAGCCCTCAGTATCACCTGATAGTCAACTTTTTTTAGGAGGACTTTGAGAAGAGCATGCCTGAATCAGTAGCTAATAAATCATCTGGATTTTGGAGGTATGCGGACGAAACTTTCATAGTGTTGCTTATACCTAAGCTGCATTCATAAAAACATCTGGTTCACTTTGGAAACAGAGAAAGATGGTTGTCTGCTATTCTTGAATCTTTTAATTAGACAGATTGATGATGGCTCTAGAGGAATTCTGTTTATGGGAAGCCCACTCATACTGGTTACTGTTTACAATCGTCACACTGTGATCACCTGTTGGAAACTATAATGTGTTGAAAGAACTTGCACACAGAGCTCACAGAGACGCAGATCCAGATATTTTGCTAAATAGCTAGTCTGCCTAAAGACAGTGTTCAGGGAAAACAAATTTTCCACCCTGCAGGTTAACAGGACACTATCAATTACAAACACAAACCAAAAGGTGGATAAAGAGGCACAATCTCTAACTCTTCTTCCCTTTGTTCGCAATATTTCGTTTAAGATAATAAGAATCTTTCACAAAATTCAGGTGAAAGTGGTTTCCCATGCCACCATTTAAAACTGTAGACCTCATGGGATCAGTGGAGTACAATTTTGTTGTCGTGGAAGGCTGTAATTTACCAAATATCTTGCCAACATAGTGTGCCTTATGTAGGCTAGACCATGAGCACTGTAAAAGAATGCTGTACCGAAAATCAATGATGCAGTCGTCTCTTGCTACCTAGTCAGTCTGCTGTTGCTAAACATTGTATCTCTACCGTACATTCAGTGGAGTATGATAAAAAATAATTTTGGTCACAGTTGTATCTTTGTGGGATCTCATTATTAAAAAATTGTTGGAAATATGCATGGAAGAAAATCTGACTGGCGGCTACCAATTGAATAACATGTGGAATCCTATCATCTCAATGATTTGCTCTAAGCGAAAAGGACAGAAGACACTGATTACCACGCTGAGTGAGAGCAGTGAGGACAGCTGAGTTCCACAGTTCTACCAGTGAGGCGCTGCCTGCTGGATAGTGTGATCAGTCTGTGAACACAATCTTGAGACATGCGTGGAATACTCACAGCATATTAATAAATTGTGGAGTGGAGGATGTTTCTGATAGTCTTTGATGGCTCACCTGAGGAAGACTGGCAGGTATCATGGAGTGTAGTTAAATATGACCAGTTGCAAACACAAAATTTCTTTGAACATTTAACTTCCTGGGTCTGAAGTATAATGTACAACAAACAGCAGTAGTTTAGCACCTGAAGACAAAATACGATAGGTGTTTGAAGCAAAGTTCACGGTTTCACTAAACAGGCCAGGAGTAAATTCAAAATGACTCTCTCTCCTGCAATGACAGCTAAGGACAGATTACTTTCAGATGCAGTATTAAGTAATTTTAAAACACTTATTATAGGTGAAGTTTCCACACTGAACGATGGAAAGATTTTGACAGGGATGGAAATGTCAGTACAGCATGGATAATCCAAAGAAGCCTAAAACTTAACTGTTGATACTTTAAGTGGACAAAAACAATAAGAGAAAATAAAATCAATGGAAAAAAATATAAATTCTTCAAAACATAGTAACAAATAAACAACACTTCTTATCTACTAATGGCAGTAAATTACATGAACAATTGACCAAGGAACTACAATGTGGAGAGATCCATACTGAAATTAGTTTTTATGTACACAACTTTTTAGTCATTGATTCATTTTAATCTACATACAAAATAAAACAAATAGAATGGTGGCCACAACAAATCTTATTTGAATAAAAAGTCAAAGAAACAATATTGGTCACAATTTATTGATAATGCACAATGTGTTTTTAGAACTATATTCTTATCTTCAGATGTGAAAAATACCAATTTAGTAATGAATTATGTTATATCACTTCTGCAACAAACTACGTAATTTACAATTGGGACCTGGTACTGGGAAAATACGGTCATTATCAATACTCCAGCACAGAGCTATAATCTATTGGTTGTTGCTAGAGACTAAAACCTTCTACTCATTCCAGTTATAAAGGATGTAGTGGACAATCAAACAGATCAAATAAAACCAAAAATATATTATCAGTCAATAATTAATAACTGTATAAACAATGGAGGCCAGAATTATTACTTTGATATAATAGTCATTGGTCAAAATAAAATTTGCTGTCTAGATTGATACATCAATCAAGGATATAGTTGTGTACTGTGTAGAACTCTGTAAATATTTCAATCATCATCAAATTAATTTGTTAACAATCAATATGTGATATGGTACAAATTTTTCTGTATTCAGGCCATAATGACTTTCTGGCAGGTATTACCATCTTCAGGTAAGTATATTTATATTTTTGAAAGAATGCATAGGTCCCTTCTCTACCAGAAGGGTGACAGAAGTGATCCACACAACTACCATCTTACATCTTTGAAATTCATCCACTGTAGGTCTTAGAAACACAACCCAGCATCTCGGACAGACTGACTTCTTTCACACCAACCTGAATGGATTCTGAAAACACAGGACACGTGAAATGCAAGTCGCGCTTTTTTCAGATGGAAATCTAAAAGACACCAGTCAAGGCAAACAGGGAGAAGTATTTCTTGCCTTCCAAAATGCATTACGCCAGTACTACACAAAAGATTACTAACAACAGCATGATCATTTGGAATATCAAACAAAACTTGTCACTGGGTTGAGGATTTATTGGTAGTGAGGATGCAGCATGTTGTCTTAGATGGAGAATTATTGACAAATGTAGATGTTACTGCATGTGTGTCCCATGGATGTGTGTTGGGATCATTACTGTTTGTATCATATAATGATGACCTGGTAAATATTATTAATAGTAATATCAGACTCTTTGCAGTTGAGGCAGTTATCTATAAAGAAGCACTGCCTGGAAATAGCTATATACAGTACTTGGTCAGTTCGATCTTGCTGAGATTTGAAAGTGGTGCAAAGACTGGCAACTTGCTTAACCTTCTAAGTGACAAAATGTTTTATCCAGTATAACACTAAAATGAAGTCGGTATGTACTCTTTGGGAACAGAAATCTATAAAACTGCTCAAATTATTATGTATTTCTAAGTCGACGAACAATGGTTAATACACTAACACTTACAATTAAACAATTAAACTGTATAAAAACTGTAACACATTTGTTTTATAGTCTTTCTTATGGTAAGAATAGAAACACTATTTATAAATAGCAACTTCACATCTGTGGGATACATTGTGAACACATCTGCGACATTTCTGTACAACTGTTCACTATTCACTGACAACACTAAGAGAAACAACTGTGGGTGGCCTACCAACGGTCGCTTCTTTTGTTCTCTCCTACACTACTGGCCATTAAAATTGCTACACCATGAAGATGACGTGCTACAGATGAGAAATTTAACCGACAGGAAGAAGATGCTGTTATATGCAAATGATTAGCTTTTCAGAGCATTCACACAAGATAGCCGCCGGTGGCGACACTTACAATGTGCTGACATGAGGAAAGTTTCCAACCGATTTCTCATACACAAACAGCAGTTGACCAGCGTTGCCTGGTGAAACGTTGTTGTGATGCCTCGTGTAAGGAGGAGAAATGCGTACCATCACATTTGATAAAAGTCGGATTGTAGCCTATCGCGATTGTGGTTTATCGTATCACGACACTGCTGCTCGCGTTGTTCGAGGTCCAATGACTGTTAGCAGAATATGGAATCGGTTGGTTCAGGAGGTTAATATGGAACGCCGTGTTGGATCCCAACGGCCTCGTAACATTAGCAGTTGAGATGACACGCATCTTATCCACATGGCTGTAACGGATCGTGCAGCCATGTCTCGATCCCTGAGTCAACAGATGGGAACGTTTGCAAGACAACAACCATCTGCACGAACAGTTCGACGACGTTTGCAGGAGCATGGACTATCAGCTCGGAGACCGTGGCTGCGGTTACCCTTGACGCTGCATCACAGACAGGAGCGCCTGCGATGGTGTGTACTCAACGACGAACCTGGGTGCACGAATGGCAAAACGTCATTTTTTCGAATGAATCCAGGTTCTGTTTACAGCATCATGATGGTTGCATCCGTGTTTGGCAACATCGCGGTGAATGCACATTGGAAGTGTGTATTTGTCATCGCCATACTGGCATATCACCCGGCGTGATGGTATGGGATGTCATTGGTTACACGTCTCGGTCACCTCTTGTTCGCATTGACAGCACTTTGAACAGTGGACTTTACATATAAGATGTGTTACGACCTGTGGCTCTACCCTTCATTTGATCCCTGCGAAACCCTACATTTCAGCAGCATAATGCACGACCGCATGTTGCAGATCCTTTACGGGCCTTTCTGGATACAGAAAATGTTCGGCTGCTGCCCTGGCCAGCACATTCTCCAGATCTCTCACCAATTGAAAATGTGTTGTCAATGGTGGCCGAGTGACTGGGTCATCACAATATGCTAGTCACTACTCTTGATGAACTGAGGTATTGTGTTGAAGCTGCATGGGCAGCTGTACCTGTACGTGACATCCAAGCTCTGTTTGACTCAATGACCAGGCGTATCAAGGCCGTTATTACGGCCAGAGGTGGTTGTTCTGGGTACTGATTTCTCAGGATCTATGCACCGAAATTATGTGGAAATGTAATCGCATGTCAGTCCTAGTATAATATATTTGTCCAATGAATACC
This sequence comes from Schistocerca cancellata, assembly GCF_023864275.1. NCBI lineage: Eukaryota > Metazoa > Arthropoda > Insecta > Orthoptera > Acrididae > Schistocerca > Schistocerca cancellata. The sequence goes on from NC_064635.1 coordinate 131,072,922, forward strand.
CGTTTATCATCTGCATTTCTTCTTGGTGAAGCAATTTTAATGGCCAGTAGAGTACTTCTCCATTTCTGGACGAGGTGCTCCTTTTTTTGTGATACAGAAGAAGCTGATTAGGGGGTCTTGTAGCTGACTTCTGTAATTCAAATAAGTAACAGGTTTCCATTTGCGAAGTTTGATTGTATGTGAATACAACATGTAGCTACTGACAACTGAGGCATTTAGAAAATAATAAAATATCTACAGCATCTGGATCTTCAAGCTACTAGATATGGAGAATGCAGCTAGCCAAACCGATCAACACCAACTGGTACAGGTTGTAGGCTTTCCATTTTCTGACACATGTGTCAGACAAACAAGTAAAATCTGACTCAGTTGACTTTAGCATTTTATCATCACAGAGATATTACTTTGGAAAATGTTCTCTATTGGAATGCAATGTTCTACATGCGAATGCGCCTAGTTTCAACAGTTGTGAAAGATGTGAAATAGAACTGAAAAAGATATTAAAAATAGACAGTACCCTTGATTATGATAATCTTGTTATGGTTCTAAAACCACTCTTCTTCCAGTCCAATTTCGCCATTAGATTTACATTTTCCTTCATATACTTGATAACCCAACTTATACCCAATGACTGTACAACATACTGCCCAAAGCATGAATCCTCTCATGGTTGGTTTCTGTGGCAAATATTGCTTCACAGAGCTTCTGTCTCGATTGCTTTTACCGACTGAAAGGAAACTAGAGAGCCTATAAAAATCACTAAAAGGCTTATTTAAATGGTCTAGTAACGGATATACTTTGTACAGTCTATCAAAGGGGGATGATTCACTTGTTGGCATGGCTACATTGCGGTGTAAATACATAGTATTTTTAGAACATATTTTGTGGCAATGCTTCGTACATAAAATCCAGTGTGGTTGACCAGTATAATTTCAGGGTAGAAAGAGAAGGAAATTGCATTGCTATTGGCATAGCCAGAAATGCCTCTAGATATTCTTCAGGTCTGTGCCATGTTGTAAGTCTCGCTGAAAAAGTTTGAAAAATTTCTAGCAAATTATTAGTGTCAGCTTTTGTTGTTAACATATGTCCTCAGGATGAAGACAATTTCCAAAGGACTTGGGCTCACAACCAATGCACAACCATGCACAGAAATCCACATCTGCAGTCATTTCACTACCAGAGTCAGCTTCATGACATTCTTGGAATGGTTCTGTAAGCATTAGCTGTTGAGAATAACCATATGTTTTCTTTGCTGGCACGTTGTGGAAGTCTGTTGTTTTTCTTCGTTCATCCATCATGTAATTATCACAAAATTATTAGTTTTGATAGTCTTTGTTGCTGTAGTACGGTATATGTTTGTAAGTCAGATTTACGAGGTATATTCTAAAAGTTTCCGGCCTGACTTCATTTTTAAAGTTGCAAAAATATAACAATGATGGTGTTTCTCAACAAAGTCACCATTTATTTCAACACATTTTTCACATCTGTGAATTAGAAACTCTATGCCTTTCAAAAATTAATGTGATTCATTACTGGTAAAATGTCCTGCTACTGCAGTTTTCACTTTATCATCATCATCATGAAATTTCCTACCTCAAAGATCTCTTTTCAGTTTGGAGAAGAGACAGTAGTCACCTGGGGCTGGATCTGAACTACAGCGTGGGTGGTCAGTCTGCTGGCAGCCACATTCTGTTCTGTAGTCTTTACAATTTTCGTTGTATACATTGGCGCATTATAATGAAGGAGACGAAAAACGTGTGACAACATCACCTTTTAGTGTGATGGGAGTCGCATGATTAGCATTGTGGGTTCATAATGGCATTCCTCCTCTGGAAACCCATAAGGTTGTTGCCATGACCTTCTTTGTGGACTGAGTGAGCTTCGCCTTTCTAGGTGGAGTTTCACCCGGTTTACGCCATGCGAGAGGTTCTCTTGTGGACAGAAGATCATAATGAAGAATCATAATTTCATCCCCTGTAACAGTGGGTTTCAGTACTTCTTTCTCCTGGCCAAGGCACTGCTCCAGAAACTTGGTGCAGCAAGTCACATGTTGTTCTTTGTGCAATGCAGAGAGATGTCTGGGCACCCTTCTTGCACTGACCTTATTCATGTACAAAAGAGCATATATGATCCAGAAAATGGTTCATTTAGATAACGCTAATCTTACTGCAATTGGCTTGAATTTCAACCATCTGTCACTCGGAACTTCACTTTCAACAATAGCGGTGGTTTCCTCAGTCACCATCTCAAGAGGTCGACCATTACGTGGTTGATCAACAATGCTCTCTGTGCCTAGATGAAACGGTTTAGACCATTCCTTCACTGTGAAGTATGAAGGAGAAGCATCACCATAAACACCATCCAAGCAGACTTTGATACCAACTGGTGCAAGCCCTTCTTTTGTCAGGAATTTTACCACTGAACGATACTCGATTTTATCCATTACGACACTGCAGCAATGCAACCATTCACAACCATTCGACTGAGGTTAGTAGCGGGCTGCAATTCGTTTGCACATCTACTGACAGATGTCGTTAGCTCCTCTCTAAGGCATTTTAACCTATTCAAAGTCAGGTCGGAAACTTATGGAGCCCACCCCTATAATCGCTCAAAAACTGATTGGAGTCAATATCCAATAAGTTATGTGCCGCAAAATATATTACATAAGTTTCCACGTTCATAATGTAGCATCTGTTCAGCAACTAATTAACCAAGATCGGTAGTACCCGAGTCTCCGAAATTGTGGTAGATTTTTAGTTGGGTGTTGCCGAATTTTATGTGTGTTCAATGAAGTGGTATCGTATTTTTGTTAAAAAAATTCTGTATTTGCTGGACTAGCTGAATGTGTCTAAAATGGCTTCTAATGGACAATAACTGTTTAATTTAGAGAAGTTGACTGTTGTGGCTAACGATGAAGTCTGACGATTTACGATTGAAATGAATCTGAGGAATTAAGGACTGTGGGAAAATATAGTTGGCGCTCACGAAGACCCGAAAAGTCTACAGAAAGCATTTTCCAAACTACAGTCAGGTGACAAAAGACATCGGATAGCGTCAGACCCATATACAGATGGCGGTGGCATCGTGTGCACAAGGTACAAGAGGGCAGTGCTTTGGTGGAGCTGTCGTTTGTACTCAAGTGATTCATGTGAATAGGTTTCCGATGTGATTATGGCTGCAAGACAGAAATTAACATATTTTTAACGTGGAATGATTGTTACAGCTAGACACATCGGACATTCTGTTTCGGAAATCGTTAGAGAATTCAGTATTCCGAGATCCACATTGTCAACAGTGAGCTAACAATGTGTTCACCACAGAAACGCAGTGGCCAAAGGCCTTCACTTAGCGACCGAGAGCAGCAGCATTTGTGTAGAGTTGTCAGTGATGACATACAAGCAACATTGCGTTAAGTAATCACAGAAATCAATGTGGGACATGCGACATATATATCTGTTAGGACAGTGTGGCAAAATTTGCGCCAATGGGCTACGGCAGCAGACGACTGATGAGAGTGCCTTTGCTAATAACATGGCGTTACCTGCAGTGCCTCTCCTAGGCTCGTGACCATATCAGTAAGACCCTAGACGACTGGAAAACCGTGGCCTGGTCAGATGTGTCTCCATTTGAGTATGCAAGAGATGATGGTAGGGTTCAAGTGAAGCACAGACCCCACGAAGCTATGAACCAAAGTTCTCAACAAGGCACTGTGCAGATTGTTGGTGGCTCCTAATGGCGTGGGCTGTATTTACATTCGTCGACTGAGTCCCTTGGATGTTCGGCTACTTGAAGATCATTTCCAGACATTCATGTAGTTGGCATGTTTCCAAATAATAATGGAATTCTAGTGGGTGATAATGCACCATGTCACCAAACCACAGTTGTTTGCGATTGGTTTAAAGAACATTCTGGATAGCTCGAGTGAGTGATTTGGCCATCCAAATCACAGGACATCAATCACATCGCACATTTATGGGTCATAATCGAGAGGTCAATTCGTGCACAAACCATGCAATGGCAACGCTTTCACAATTATGGACGGCAATAGAGGCATCATGGTTCAGTATTTCTGCAGAGAACTTCCAACCAACTTGTTGAATCAATGTCACGTCGGGTTGATGCACTAAACCGGGCAAAAGGAGGTCCTACACTGTATTTTGACGTATCTCATGACTTTTGTCACCTTATTGTATGCTTACATGTAAATTCGTCTGTACATAAAAAACTTCACTGAGCACGGGCTGCTAAAGAAGCAAGTCAGAATTTGTATTTGTATTTGTATTTCTTTATTGGTCCTGTAAATCATGTTTGGGTACATATTTTGCACAAACGATGTAGGGAAAGTCAGGCTGGTACTGTATACACAACATCATACACATTGTTATTTTGAAAGGATAAATAGTTAAAAATTATTCAATACATGTTGAATATTGATGACAAATTTAATATAATAAAATAAAATGATAGACTTATTCAGAATATTTGAGCAATTACACTACACTTTTCTGGTATTCTAAAAACTCGGAAACAGAATAGAAGCAGTGGTCAAGCAAGTACTCTTACAGTCTCACTTTAAACTTTTGTAAATTTTGCATCTGTTTCAAATAGAATGGCATGTGATTGTACAGCATTATGCCACTATGATACACTCCTCTCTTACAAATGTTTGTACTTACTAATGCTTCTGCCTAGTATCATGAGGGTGGTAATCACAGTTATATTTGAAGATATTTCCATCTTTTAAAATACTTCCTTTTGTAAAATTTAATATTTCATACATATATTAGCAAGGAAGAGGCAGTATACCGAGATTTTTAAATATTGGTCTACAGGAGTCTCTGTACTTAGCATGGTTTATTAGTCTAACAATCTTTTTCTGTAGCCTAAATGTTTTGTTTGTACCTATGGAGTTCCCCCAAAACATAATGCCTTACATCAGCAGTGACTGAATACTGCCATGGTACATTGTGATCACAGACGCATGGCTTGTATTTTGTGCGAGGATTCTTACTGCATATGTAAGTGTGTTTAGCTTTTTATTTACATGGTTAAGATGTGTCTCCCATTTTAGGTTTTGCTGAATATGTATACCTAAAAAATTTTTGTTGTCCACAGATGAGACAGTTTTTCCATCAATTTTAAAAATTGGTCTTGCAGGATGTAATTTCTGTGAATTGTGGAAATTGACTGTCACTGTTTTTTCGTTATTTATTATTAGCTTGTTTGTTCTGAACCATTGTGTGAAATTTTGTATTATACCTGTAGCTGTTTTTTGTAGGCTTTCCTCATTATGTGATTTGATTAGGATATTTGTGTCATCTGCAAAAAGTACTGTTGTCCCTTTAGTTATTTTTTCTGACATATCATTAACATAAAGAATGAAAAGAATTGGCCCAAGGAACTCCATATGTAATGTTTTGTGCATTACTGTAAATTTTTTTGTGTTTTTATGTCTTTGTATTTTATTTGAGTGATCTGTTGACGGTCATGAAGGCAGGAATGTATCCACTTGTTTGGCAGGCCTCGTATTCCATAATTATCTAGCTTCTGCAACAGAGTATTATGATCAATTACATCGAATGCTTTACTAAGGTCAAGAAATATGCCAGACACATGTTGCTTATTATCTACTGCAGTTAGAATTTCATTTAAGAAGGTATAAATAGCTGACTGTATTGATCTGCCAGTTCTGAATCCGTATTGCGCATCACTTATTATGTATTCCTTATTTAGAAAGGCTGTCAGCCTTCTAAGAAATAATTTTTCAAGAATTTTTACCAAAGCCTGACAAATCCTGATACAGGTCTATAGTTTGCAGCTTCACGTTTGTCCCCTTTCTTGTACAGTGGTGTCACTTTTGCCATTTTCAGATTTTTCGGAAATATACCACTCACAAATGATGAACTGAAAATATCCGTTAATGGTGCTACAATCTGCTTTCGAAGATAAGAGTTTATATTGTTATATTGAGTTGCTACAACGCTTCATGAATGTGTAATTGGCTCCTGAGAAAATATGGACGCGTATTTGTCGAGAATTATGTAACGCGTTCAATAAATTCGAAGCATTGGTGTGACAATGGACGATGATTTATAGCTGCACTCATGCTAAGTGGTTTTCCAACCCCTGATTAGGGTGATTGAGAATTCAGAGGTCAATATTACTCAAGATTTAGTACCTGAGCAGTTAATTCAAGAACCAACGAACCGTCAATTTGCTTCCACAAATGAAACTACAGAATCGGCGCTGGCGGCAGGTGAACAGAGCAGTAATCACCAGAAGTCGACTACTCTTGCGATACGCGATATTTTGAGTCATTTAACTGTTATAAACGTCAGAAAATTGGTCATAAGGTGAGTGAGCGTAAAAGGAAGAAGGAATCAAACAAATATTCAAATTCAGTGAATACTGTGAAAACTAAAAACGAAAATGCATTGATGGCTCTGCATCTTTGTATCATCTGCATGGCTGGTATTTAGTTTCAAGATGTACACGACACACGACGAATAAAAGAGATTAGTTCAACAATTTTCGATCGAACACAGTTGCAAAAGCTACAGTAGCAGGCAGTGGCGGATACATATGGGGTTCGCGCAGCGCCCCCCCTCCCCCCCCCCCTTGTGAGGCTCCAATGAAGGAGGATCGACTAAATGGCTTAGCTGTGTTGAACACTCACCCTGACACTGATTGTCCTATTGACGATGTAATTAAACAATTTTCCAGGAAAAATAGGTGCATACAATTCATCATTTAAGGAAGAGAACCGCAATTGTAACTTTTTTTATACCATAAGATGGCACGGTTTTGTATATGTGTATAATCAGCTTACTTTCTTAAACTTTCCATGTGACCCTCCTTGAGGGTTTTCTGTATCCGCCACTGGCAGCAGATAACAGCAATCATGAGACAATCGCATAGGGCAATATTTATCTTGAAGTTACATGTGAGGGCAAGAATAAGCAGATTACCATTAAGGATGCTGCATGTGTTCTAGACCTTGGGCAGAACTTACTTTCTGTTAGACAAACGACAATATGTGGACTATGTGCATTGTCTGATGATGTGCAGGAAGGTACATACAACAAAAAGTATTAGCCCTAAAATCAACAAAAGAAGTCCATGACACTTTCATTGAGTTGAAAGCATGAGTAGAAAAGGAAACTGGTTGAAAAATTAAAATACTTTCAACAAATTACCCAAAAAGAATTTGTCAGTTTGAATATGAAGTTATTCTTAAAGGCGAATTGTATTCGATATACAACGACAATTAATTACACACCGAGTCGGCCGGGCTGGTCGAGCTGTTCTAGGCGCTAGAGTCTGGAACCGCGCGACCGCTACGGTCGCAGGTTCGAATCCTGCCTCGCGCAAAGATGTGTGTGATGTCCTTGGGTTAGTTAGGTTTAAGTAGTTCTAAGTTCTAGGGGACTGAAGTTAAGTCCCATAGTGCTCAGAGCCATTTGAACCAATTACACACCGAAATAAAACAGAGTTGTGTAAGGCGTGAATCGAAAGATCAATTAAAAGGCAAGACGAACTTCACAGTCCTGAACGGAGTTACTAGCCAGTTGAATCTCAAAACCTGTTTATTTATCTGGTAGCAGTCTTAGGTGCAAAAAAGAATATCGTAACTCATAATAAAATGACAGTTCCACTTACACATATCATGCGCATTCAACACTACAGGGAACCGATAGAAAAAAAAAACCATGTGTAGTCCTTGTAAAATTGTTACTATGTGGTTGACTTGAAGGTCAGAATTGTAAACAGCTGAGAACTGTAAACAGTGAGTAATCGTGTTTCTTAATGTGTATGTTGTGTTTCACTGTTAAATGTCTTTTCAGTGTAAAAATTTACAAGAGAGGTTGGGTGCACAAACTTGGAAATACAGTATATCCTTATTCTGTTGCTATAAATTATAAAAAGAGAGCATCAGCGAAATAAAATAATACATGCAAGCAATAATGGGAGAAATTAATAATTTTTACGTGCATGCCGGTGTATACAATGACAAAAACTCGGCAAAAAGAGTTTCATAAATAAATTCAAATATAAAAAACGAAATTATATTTTGAAAACTGTTCAACCCCGCATATGACAATGTTTCCCTTGACATCTTGATCCAAAAATGAAATAACTTCACTTGAAGGTGAGAGAGAAGAACTTTTCATATCACTTATTGTCAAGTTTACATAACCGCACTTTGTGACTTTTTAATTATCACACATCAACTTGCAAAAAACAATGGGGAACGGTACCCAAACAGCATCTTTCCTACTGCACTATGAAAGAAATTCTGAGTCAGCAGCACACATGCTGTTGGTCTCAACATTTTTAAATTCATGCGATATCTGGTAAATGTGTCCTATGTACGAGTTTTCGTTATATTTATAAGCCACATACTTGCTGCTGTTGTAACGAACCGCGCGACCGCTACGGTCGCAGGTTCGAATCCTGCCTCGTGCAAAGATGTGTGTGATGTCCTTGGGTTAGTTAGGTTTAAGTAGTTCTAAGTTCTAGGGGACTGAAGTTAAGTCCCATAGTGCTCAGAGCCATTTCAACCAATTACACACCGAAATAAAACAGAGTTGTGTAAGGCGTGAATCGAAAGATCAATTAAAAGGCAAGACGAACTTCACAGTCCTGAACGGAGTTACTAGCCAGTTGAAGCTCAAAACCTGTTTATTTATCTGGTAGCAGTCTTAGGTGCAAAAAAGAATATCGTAACTCATAATAAAATGACAGTTCCACTTACACATATCATGCGCATTCAACACTACAGGGAACCGATAGAAAAAAAAAACATGTGTAGTCCTTGTAAAATTGTTACTATGTGGTTGACTTGAAGGTCAGAATTGTAAACAGCTGAGAACTGTAAACAGTGAGTAATCGTGTTTCTTAATGTGTATGTTGTGTTTCACTGTTAAATGTCTTTTCAGTGTAAAAATTTACAAGAGAGGTTGGGTGCACAAACTTGGAAATACAGTATATCCTTATTCTGTTGCTATAAATTATAAAAAGAGAGCATCAGCGAAATAAAATAATACATGCAAGCAATAATGGGAGAAATTAATAATTTTTACGTGCATGCCGGTGTATACAAAGACAAAAACTCGGCAAAAAGAGTTTCATAAATAAATTCAAATATAAAAAACGAAATTATATTTTGAAAACTGTTCAACCCCGCATATGACATTGTTTCCCTTGACATCTTGATCCAAAAATGAAATAACTTCACTTGAAGGTGAGAGAGAAGAACTTTTCATATCACTTATTGTCAAGTTTACATAACCGCACTTTGTGACTTTTTAATTATCACACATCAACTTGCAAAAAACAATGGGGAACGGTACCCAAACAGCATCTTTCCTACTGCACTATGAAAGAAATTCTGAGTCAGCAGCACACAAGCAGTTGGTCTCAACATTTTTAAATTCATGCGATATCTGGTAAATGTGTCCTATGTACGAGTTTTCGTTATATTTATAAGCCACATACTTGCTGCTGTTGTAACGAAGCATTTTCACGAGCAACAGTTGCATCTGTCGATAGCGTCTTCATAAGAATGGTGTTAGTAGCTGTGACTATAAATGCATGGTACGGTCGTGTTCTTGGAACTGACCTCAATGTACTGTGCCTGCGTTCCAAGAAACCTTAGTAAACTGTAGAGAAAAAAAAAAAAGCCAAACATATTAACGCCTTGTACTTTGCGGAGGGCTCACGTGCGCAGATCTACAGATATCGAGAGGTAATTGGATACTTAGGTGGCTTGCAAGCTACATCTTCTGTCTAGGTATTTTACAGCCAGGTTTAGACCATGCACGCAGTCATTTCAATATCAGAGTCAGTTCACAAAATCGTTCTTTATGCACTGACTGTATAGAACTATGTGTTTTCTTTGTTGGCACCTGGTCCAGTAGAAGCATATTGTTTTTCTTCTTTCGTTCCTCATGCAGTAATCACGGAATAAAAAGTTTTCATGGACTGTGTTCTTGGCAGAACGTGTATGTTTGTAAGTCAGATTTGCAATCGCTTGAACGACTGACTGCAGCCAATATCCGATAGGTTATGTGCCCAGGTAGAGGTTAAAGAAGTTTTAGGGGCTCTCCGCACGGCACGAAGCAGGAAAATGCCATTCTGATTTAATTCCGAACTCTTCTTGGTGGTAATTCAGGTTTGCGAGCTTCTTGTAATTTCTGAACTGCAGTGCGGCACCATCACTGAAGTATATAATTTTTTTAATCAGCCTATCTTCAAGCTGCTGTTTAACATTGTTGACAAGCTGCAGTTTGACATTGTTAACAAAATGTCGCAGAAAAAACATGCAGACCCGTGGTACTGTGCTGCAAGAGATTATACGTAAAGCACATACGCAGAGATGTAACATAATCGTTACATTCGTTGTATATGTACTAAAAATTGGTACAGGGTTGACTGAGAATTATCCCAGTGGTATCTCTGCGCCTATCAAGAAACTGTAATTTTCAGCAAAGTCTAAAATAACTAGGATTTCAGAAGGGAATGAATTTCCCTTGCGATTTTGTAAATATGAAGATTGCACTTCTTCTATTTGATGATTTTGCCGCAGATCAACCACGTCGGCTCGATTTTGACAGAATTCACTCACAGGTAACTGGATCGTGACTACGATAGTGCCATCTGAATGTATCCAATTGCGAAATATGATGACATGATTACCATTATCTTTCAGAACCAACTCAAATTCCTATGCGATGATTTCTTGTACACATCATACGTACAATATCTGTTGTTGGTATCACATACGGATTTTTCCAGCAAGATCTTTAACTTCATAGTTTCGTGGCACACACACACACACACACACACACACACACACACGCAGAGAGAGAGAGAAAGAGAGAGAGAGAGAATATGAAGCCTTGTCACCAATAGTTACCCACCACTTCGGACTCAATTTACAGAATACAGAAAAGCTGATTCTAATTCGTTGCTGCTTGTAAAATTCAATGTACAATTCTTTATGATTAACTAAAATTTCATTGATGTTGTATTTTCAATTTACAATTACAGAATTAGGATGTATCACCAAATTTGTGCATCCAAATTCTCTCTTGCAATTATTTACACTAACAAGACTTTAGCAGTTAAATACCACAGACACATTAAAAAAAGTATTTGATAACTTTTCAGCTCTCACGTGTTTACAGTTCTCACCTAGAGGTCAATCACATATACACTCCTGGAAATTGAAATAAGAACACCGTGAATTCATTGTCCCAGGAAGGGGAAACTTTATTGACACATTCCTGGGGTCAGATACATCACATGATCACACTGACAGAACCACAGGCACACAGACACAGGCAACAGAGCATGCACAATGTCGGCACTAGTACAGTGTATATCCACCTTTCGCAGCAATGCAGGCTGCTATTCTCCCATGGAGACGATCGTAGAGATGCTGGATGTAGTCCTGTGGAACGGCTTGCCATGCCATTTCCACCTGGCGCCTCAGTTGGACCAGCGTTTGTGCTGGGCGTGCAGACCGCGTGAGACGACGCTTCATCCAGTCCCAAACATGCTCAATGGGGGACAGATCCGGAGATCTTGCTGGCCAGGGTAGTTGACTTACACCTTCTAGAGCACGTTGGGTGGCACGGGATACATGCGGACGTGCATTGGCCTGTTGGAACAGCAAGTTCCCTTGCCGGTCTAGGAATGGTAGAACGATGGATTCGATGACGGTTTGGATGTACCGTGCACTATTCAGTGTCCCCTCGACGATCACCAGTGGTGTACGGCCAGTGTAGGAGATCGCTCCCCACACCATGATGCCGGGTGTTGGCCCTGTGTGCCTCGGTCGTATGCAGTCCTGATTGTGGTGCTCACCTGCACGGCGCCAAACACGCATACGATCATCATTGGTACCAAGGCAGAAGCGACTCTCATCGCTGAAGACGACACGCCTCCATTCGTCCCTCCATTCACGCCTGTCACGACACCACTGGAGGCGGGCTGCACGATGTTGGGGCGTGAGCGGAAGACGGCCTAACGGTGTGCGGGACCGTAGCCCAGCTTCATGGAGACGGTTGCGAATGGTCCTCGCCGATACCCCAGGAGCAACAGTGTCCTTAATTTGCTGGGAAGTGGCGGTGCGGTCCCCTACGGCACTGCGTAGGATCCTACGGTTTTGGCGTGCATCCGTGCGTCGCTGCGGTCCGGTCCCAGGTCGATGGGCACGTCCACCTTCCGCCGACCACTGGCGACAACATCGATGTACTGCGATGTACTGTGGAGACCTCACGCCCCACATGTTGAGCAATTCGGCGGTACGTCCACCCGGCCTCCCGCATGCCCACTATACACCCTCGCTCAAAGTCCGTCAACTGCACATACGGTTCACGTCCACGCTGTCGCGGCATGCTACCAGTGTTAAAGACTGCGATGGAGCTCCGTATGCCACGGCAAACTGGCTGACACTGACGGCGGCGGTGCACAAATGCTGCGCAGCTAGCGCCATTCGACGGCCAACACCGCGGTTCCTGGTGTGTCCGCTGTGCTGTGCGTGTGATCATTGCTTGTACAGCCCTCTCGCAGTGTCCGGAGCAAGTATGGTGGGTCTGACACACCGGTGTCAATGTGTTCTTTTTTCCATTTCCAGGAGTGTATTTTACCAACAATTTTTCAAGAAATAAACATGGTTTTTATTTACCAACACTTTATAGTGATGGATGTGGACGGTATGTATGAGAGGCACTTTCATTTTATTATAAGTTATGGTATTGTTCTTTGCATGTAAGATTGCTACCAGACATGTAAACATTCAACAAAATGCCAAGTTGAGATTTTTTTGATGGAGTCATTTTTAAGTAAAGATAAGAACTATTAATTGCAATGGAAACGCTTTTCATTAATATTTATATTTAATAATAGGGCCTAAGAGTTACATTGCACAATCTGAGGTCTGCGCTATTGGTCTGTACAAAGTTATGTTTTCTTTTTAGTCACAAACTGAAAGTTCTGATTGGAAAAAGTGTGTGTTCCAACAGTTTTCGTAAAAAATATGAAAGCGCTATCCTACTTTTTATACATATTACACTGAAGAGCTAAAGACGTTGGTACACCTGCCTAATATCGTGTAGGGCTCCCGCGAGCAAGCAGAAGTGTTGCAACACAACATGCAATGAACTCGACTAATGTCTGAAGTAGTGCTGGAGGAACTAACACCATGAATCCTGCATCACTGTCCATAAATCCGTAAGAGCACGGCTGGTGAATGTGCGGCCACGGAGAGTGTCTTTCATTGTTGGGAAAAGCCAAAAGTCACTAGGAGCCAGGTCAGGTGAGTAGGGAGCATGAGGAATCACTTCAAAGTTGTTATCACGAAGAAACTGTTGCGTAACATTAGCTCGATGTGCGGGTGCGTTGTCTTGGTGAAACAGCACATGCGCAGCCCTTCCCGGACGTTTTTGTTGCAGTGCAGGAAGGAATTTGTTCTTCAAAATATTTTCGTAGGATGCACCTGTTACCGTAGTGCCCTCTGGAACGCAATGGGTAAGGATTATGCCCTCGCTGTCCCAGAACATGGACACCATCATTTTTTCAGCACTGGCGGTTACCCGAAATTTTTTTGGTGGCAGTGAATCTGTGAGCTTCCATTGAGCTGACTGGCGCTTTGTTTCTGGATTGAAAAATGGCATCCACATCTCATCCATTGTCACAACAGACGAAAAGAGAGTCCCATTCATGCTGTCGTTGCGCGTCAACATTGCTTCGCAACATGCCACACAGGCAGCCATGTGGTCGTCCGTCAGCATTCGTGGCACCCACCTGGATGACACTTTTCGCATTTTCAGGTCGTCAAGCAGGATTGTGTCTACAGAACCAACAGAAATGCCAACTCTGGAGGCAATCTGTTCAACAGTCATTCGGCGATCCCCCAAAACAATTCTCTCCACTTTCTCGATCATGTCGTCAGACCGGCTTGTGCGAGCCCGAGGTTGTTTCGGCTTGTTCTCACACGGTGTTCTGCCTTTATTAAACTGTCGCACCCACGAACGCACTTTCGACACATCCATAACTCCATCACCACATGTCCCCTTCAACTGTCTATGAATTTCAATTGGTTTCACACCACGCAAATTCAGAAAATGAATGATTGCACGCTGTTCAAGTAAGGAAAACGTCGTCATTTTAAGTATTTAAAACAGTTCTCATTCTCACCGCTGGCAGTAAAATTCCATCTGCTGTCGGTGCTGCCATCTCTGGGACATATTGACAATGAATGCGGCCTCATTTTAAAACAATGCACATGTTTCTATCTCTTTCCAGTCCGGAGAAAAAAAATCGGAGGCCTTAGAACTTGAATGCACCTCGTAAAATGTAGACTTTCACGGCCGGAAATATCACGTCCATTATAATTATCCGGGCTGTTATGCCGTGGTCGGTTGATGAATTCTGACGTTAGCGGACAGCGCTAGACAGAGCTAGAAATATTTGTGAACCCAAGTTGCTCGACGCTGAGATGCAACATCTCCACAATGCACTAATGAAGAACGGATATTCGTCCGCCGAAATAAAACGTGCGTTGAGGCAGCCACGCAGAAAGCATACTGACGTACAGGCTACTGCAAAATCTAAGGTTTTCCTGCCGTTTGTTAAAAATGTAACGGAAAGAATAGGGAGCATCTTGACGAAGCGGAATATTACCTTAATTTACAAGCCCACCATGAAGATACAGGAATACCTTAAGCCTGCCAAGGACGCTCGCAAACCACTGGAAAAAGCTGGAGTGTACAGGATCCCATGCAGCTGTGGTGATGTTTATGTGGTACCACTAAAAAGAACTGTTTCTAAACGTTTGGAAGAGCATAAGGGAAATTGCAGTAGAGGAGAAACGGAACGATCAGCTGTTGCGGAGCATGCTTTCCAGCCAGGGAACCACAATATTCGTTTCGAGGAGACGCAAGTACTAGCGGCCACAAGCGGATATTACGAAAGGCTCTACAGGGAGGCAATCGAAATCGCTAAACACCCAAATAATTTCAACCATAAGGAGGAGGGTGTGAAATTAAACGGCATATGGATGCCGGTGTTAAAGAAGATGTGTACCACCCGCCCACTACTGGGTGATGGCAACGGCGATCGACGGCGACGGACAGCGGCCAATTGCACTGACGTTTTCAAAACACGTGATATCACGCCGCGGCGTGGGAGCGCGCGGACACGGAATTTAGCGGCAGTCAGTAGCGAGCCAGTGGGTGTGTTGGACCTTCCATTGAGCTACGGACCCCCTTGAAGATGTCTCCCACAGTCGGAGACGAAACGTTGGGATTCGACACAGAATTCATCAACCGACCACGGCATAACAGCCCGGATAATTATAATGGACTAGATTGTCTGTGTTGATGGGCCAGGCGTGGCGTAAAGCTTTGTGTCGTGCAGTCATCAAGGATACACGAGGGGGCCTTCGGCTCCGAAAGCCCATATCGATGATGTTGTTTCGTTGACTGTTTCGCACACTGACACTTGTTGATGCCCAGCATTGAAATCTGCAGCAATTTGACAAAGTGTTGAACTTCTGTCACGTTGAACGATTCTCTTCAGTCGTCATTGGTCTCATTCTTGTAGGATCTTTTTCTGGCCACAGCGATGTAGGAGATTTGATGTTTTACCAGATTCCTGATATTCACAGTACACTCGTCAAATAGTCGTACGGGAAAATCCCCACTTCATCGGTACCTCGGAGATGCTGTGTCCCATCGCTCGTGCGCAGACTATAACACCACATTCAAACTCACTTAAGTCTTGATAACCTGCCGTTGTATCAGCAGTAACCGATCTACAGGGTGTTTCAAAAATGACTGGTATATTTGAAACGGCAATAAAAACTAAACGAGCAGCGATAGAAATACACCGTTTGTTGCAATATGCTTGGGACAACAGTACATTTTCAGGCAGACAAACTTTCGAAATTACAGTAGTTACAATTTTCCACAACAGATGGCGCTGCAGTCTGGGAAACTCTATAGTACGATATTTTCCACATATCTACCATGCGTAGCAATAATATGGCGTAGTCTCTGAATGAAATTACCTGAAACCTTTGACAACGTGTCTGGCGGAATGGCTTCACATGCAGATGAGATGTACTGCTTCAGCTGTTCAATTGTTTCTGGATTCTGGCGGTACACCTGGTCTTTCAAGTGTCCCCACAGAAAGAAGTCACAGGGGTTCATGTCTGGCGAATAGGGAGGCCAATCCACGCCGCCTCCTGTATGTTTCGGATAGCCCAAAGCAATCACACGATCATCGAAATATTCATTCAGGAAATTAAAGACGTCGGCCGTGCGATGTGGCCGGGCACCATCTTGCATAAACCACGAGGTGTTCGCAGTGTCGTCTAAGGCAGTTTGTACCGCCACAAATTCACGAAGAATGTCCAGATAGCGTAATGCAGTGATCGTTTCGGATCTGAAAAATGGGCCAATGATTCCTTTGGAAGAAATGGCGGCCCAGACCAGTACTTTTTGAGGATGCAGGGACGATGGGACTGCAACATGGGGCTTTTCGGTTCCCCATATGCGCCAGTTCTGTTTATTGACGAAGCCGTCCAGGTAAAAATAAGCTTCGTCAGTAACCAAATGCTGCCCACATGCATATCACCGTCATCAATCCTGTGCACTGTATCGTTAGCGAATGTCTCTCGTGCAGCAATGGTAGCGGCGCTGAGGGGTTGCCGTGTTTGAATTTTGTATGGATAGAGGTGTAAACTCTGGCGCATGAGACGATACGTGGACGTTGGCGTCATTTGGACCGCAGCTGCAACACGGCGAACGGAAACCCGAGGCCGCTGTTGGATCACCTGCTGCACTAGCTGCGCATTGCCCTCTTTGGTTGCCGTACGTGGTCGCCCTACCTTTCCAGCACGTTCATCCGTCACATTCCCAGTCCGTTGAAATTTTTCAAACAGATCCGTTATTGTATCGCTTTTCGGTCCTTTGGTTACATTAAACCTCCATTGAAAACTTTGTCTTGTTGCAACAACACTGTGTTCTAGGCGGTGGAATTCCAACACCAGAAAAATCCTCTGTTCTAAGGAATAAACCATGTTGTCTACAGCACACTTGCACGTTGTGAACAGCACACGCTTACAGCAGAAAGACGACGTACAGAATGGCGCACCCACAGACTGCGTTGTCTTCTATATCTTTCACATCACTTGCAGCGCCATCTGTTGTTGAAAATTGTAACTACTGTAATTTCACAAGTTTGTCTGCCTGAAAATGTACTGTTGTCCCAAGCATATTGCAACAAACTGTGTATTTCTATCGCTGCTCGTTTAGTTTTTATTGCCGTTTCAAATATACCGGTCATTTTTGAAACACCCTGTAACAACTGCTCGGGACCCTTATTGTGTTACATAGGGGTTGCCGACGGCAGCGCCGTATTCTGCCTGTTAACATACCTCCGTATTAGAAATTCGCTTGACGCCTTCCTGAGAGACAATCTCCACTCCTTCCAAATTAATAATCTAAGTGTAGACCAGATGTGGCCTGAATTCAAGGAAATAGTATCGGCATCAATTAAGAGATTTACACCAAATAAAGTAACTAACGACGGAGCTGGTCCTGCTTGATACACAAAATGGGACAGGACACTGTTGCAGAAACAACGAAACAAACATGTCAAATTTAAACAGACCAGAAATCCTCAAGGTTGACGATCTTTTGCAGAAGATAGAAATTTAACGCGGACTTCAGTGCGAGACGCTTATAATAGTTTCCACAACGAAACTTTGTCTCGAAACCTGGCAGAAAATCCAAAGAGATTTTGGTCGTATGTTAAGTATGTTAGCGGCAAGAAACAATTAACGCGTTTTCTCCGCGATAGCATTGGAAATACTACCAAAGACAATGCTGACAAATAAGAGTTACTAAACACAGACTTCCGAAATGCCTTCACAAAAGAAGACGAAGTAAATATTCCAGAATTACAATCGAGATACAGCTGCCAACATGAGTAACGTAGCAGTAAATATCATCGGAGTAGTGACGCAACTTAAATCACTTAATAAAAGCAAGTCTTCTGGTTCAGACTGTCTACCAACTAGGTACTTTTCAGAATATGCTGATGCATTAGCTTCATACTAAACAATCATATACAATCGTGTGCTCGACGAAAGATCCGTACCCAAAAACTGGAAAGTTGCTCAGGTCACACCAATATTCAAGAAAAGTAGTAGGAGTAATCCACTAAATTACAGGCTCATATCATTAACGTCGTATGCAGCAGGATTTTGGAACATATATTGTGTTAGAAGATTATACATTACCTCGAAGAAAACGGTCTACTGACACACAGTCAACATGGATTTAGGAAACATTGTTCTTGCGAAACACAACTAACTCCTTACTCGCATGAAGTGTTGAGTGCTACTGACAAGGGATTTCAGATTAATTCCGTATTTCTGGGTTCCCGGAAGGCTATTGACACTGTACCGCACAAGCGGCTTGTAGTGAAATTGCGTGCTATGGAATATCGTTTCAGTTGTGTGACTGGATTTTTGTGATTTCCTGTCAGAGAGGTCACAGTTCGTAGTAAGTGACGGAAAGTCATCGAGTAAAAACACAAGTGATTTCTGGCGTTCTCCAGGGTAGACTTATAGGTCCTTTGCTGTTCCTTAACTATATAAACGATTTGGGAAAAAATCTGAGCAGCCGTCTTAGGTTGTTTGCAGATGATGTTATCGTTTATCAACTAATAAAGTTATCAGAAGATCAAAACAAATTGAAAAACGATTTAGAAAAGATATCTAAAAGGTGCGAAAATTGGCAGTTGACCCTAAGTAACGGTCCGCAGCTCGTTGTCGTGCGGTAGCGTTCTCGGTTCCCGGGTTCGATTCCCGGCGGGGTCAGGGATTTTCTCTGCCTCGTGATGATAGAATAGATTACGAAGTCTTCGTAATAGATTACGAAGTCTTCGTAATCTATTCTATTTTCAGTTTACCATTTTCGCTTTTGCTATTATGTTTTAGTTTAGTTTTTTTATTGATTGCTTAATAAAGTGGGATCAGTTCATTCTATCTCGTGAGATTTTTTTTTTAAAAAAGCCAAAAAACATTTATCAGCTACTGAAGCATCTGTATCTTAAGATCAGTTTATTCTCGCTTTTGCTGTTATGTTTTAGTTTAGTTTTTTATTGATTGCTTAATAAAGTAGGATCAGTTTATTCTATCTCGTGAGATTTTTTTTTTTAAAGCCAAAAAACACTTATCAGCTACTGAAGGGAGCTACAACACTAAGAAGAATCGCTTCTCGGCTTTTGACAAGATCAATGTGTAGTCTCTCAGTCTCTCAGGGCGAGCTTAGATTTCTCGAACCACGTCCCTCGTCTAATGGACCGCCACAACCGATCTTTGCTGCAGCGCCATACGAATAAGTCGTGAGTACGGCGACTTGATACACTCGTAAGGCGCATATGTTCGCCGCACTCACGACATTGAACGTATTCCGCAATGAGACCACACATTTGCAGGAAGCAAATTGTGGTCAACATATCTTGGCCCATAACTTCCCTTAAATCGTCCAGATTCATTCGGATAGACAAATCCATTCCTATAAACGAAAATAAGACACTACAAATTGTTCTATAATAAAAAACTAATAATCCACATTACCTCAATATCATTACGAAAAATATTAAGTACTGTCTGAATAAGAAACAAACAATTAACTTAATTAAATCACACGTTTAATGATTTAGCGAATATCAAGCGATCGCTTTTAGATTCACATTCAATTATTTTAATGATAGCGCTTATTAGAACACAGAACTGCTTTGTTATCTATGCCTCGAAGTGAAGACATTACTATCTATGACTAAGGAATGACGTCATTGTTCAAAGCCGACGGGTTGTATCCCCTGCTTCACTAGACCCTGATTTTATACTTTATAACGTACGAAATGTCTTTGAATTAAACTTACTGCTGTGTAGATGAGCAAATCTATAGGCGTCGAATGTTATCTGAACACAGAACCAGCTCTGAAGAGGAATGTCGCAAAGATCGTTGGTAAATTTTCATACCAATGATTTGCATCACTAATAACATGCACATAACCATAGATAACACAGATTGCGCATGACGTCATTTTACTGAAACCAACATCTAAGTCACGTGATTCGGGGCACGAAGCCGGGTACATCATTGCGCATTTAAAGCGCACAACTTATGACATTTTTGTTACAGACCAAATGTTGTGCTTTTTACTAGGTGCCGAAGTAAAGACCTTCACATACGCTCAGATTAGTCTTGTTTTGTATCCTACATATTAGGTAAAATAACGAAAATCTCAGATGTGTAGGTGAATTACTTTAAAATATTTGCAGAAGTATTTTCATAAGTTGAAAAATTAGGATGGATGTTGGTCTTTGGAAATAAAATTTGGTGAATGACTAAGATTTTGAGACGACATATCGTTAATATCTAGCTCACTACACCAGTATAAACAACGTTTTGTAACATATTACGCTTCCTAGCTTGATATCGTTTCGGTGTTTGTGCTAGATTACCGAAGAGTCAGAAAACGTACGTGCTTATTCTGTGTAAATACCTAACATTTTGCACATACGCGAATTTCTCTTCTTAAAAAAGCTTACTAAAGCATTTGACATTTCACACATACTCTTATGGAATCGTTAGAAAACTAATACTGCGTTCGAAATTGTTATTTTTTTGTCTTCCGCTCCTGTGGAAGCGGCGAACTACAAGAATTCACAATGAAAAAAAACAACAAACAAGTATTCACTAAAGAGCAGTCATTCTGTCGCTTGTTAAAAGAATTGTCAATACCTTTCATATTCGCCGCATGTGAAAACGGTAAATACTGCTTTATTATCAGCAATTGTGGAGAAACTAGGTTAACTGCACTACTGCATGTGTGAGAGTAGTACTGCAGTTCGTAGAATTGTCAAAATCGATGCTTGATTTCAGCTATAAGTGAGAGACTTTTGTAACTGTCACTTCCACTTCACACAGCGCGTAACGACAAGAACTCGGTTTTCTACCCCGAGTCACGTGACTTAGATGTTGGTTTCAAACGTTAACACGGCAGAGATAGGGACGGGCGCGGTCTGTGTTATATATGATTTATGCTAATTCATACCATTGCTCTTTTGTCTGCAGGTATCTCAATCCTACCAACTTAGAAAGACGAAAATGATATTCACATTTATCAGGGAAACTATTGTCTCATTCACTTTATCTGCCTCGTGCTTCGTGGGCGACCCCTTTTCTTCCCCTGTTCGGTATACTGTCTTGATTTATCCTATACACATGCTCAAACATCAGTTTTTCTTGTTGGGTATCGGTACCCATTATTATCCTTCGTCGGATCACGTGTTATTTTATTCTGTTCCCCCAGTATAGCCTGAACTAGGTCTTAAGCAATCTGTCTCAGTGCCAAAGAATTTATTGTTATTGTTTTTCTAACGACCCAGGCTTCTGCTCCGTACCAAAATAACACTCTGGACTACAGTCTTACAAATTCATTTTATTCTACACAAGAGAGTTCATTGCCCTTATTACAGCTCATCCTTGATTTATCCTACAAATGATTTCATCATTATTTGTGCCCTGTTTATTACATAATGCCCCAAAGAATTCTGCCTTTTCCATGCCAACAATTGCATCTTCTTCTACTTTACTTTTCCTATTTTCACGGCCAAGTACTCATATTTGTTCACGCTCATCTCCAGACCAGCCTTATTGTATTACTCTTTAAGTTCTCTTAACACGTTGCTCGGATCATCTTCGTCTTCTGCAAGGATAATCTAGCCATCCGCCCTCTATTGTCATTCCCATAACCTTGTATTTTCTATGCCAGTTCTGCAGGAGTGATAACTAAATGCAGCTTAAAGAAGTCCAGTGACAGTCCACATGTCTACCGCACGCCCTTATTCACCTCGGATTCTTGTATTTAACTGTTTGTTCCCGATCCTTACTCTTGCTGCGTATTTTCATATAATTTCATAACAGCCTTCAGCAATCTTTGCTACAACTCTCTTTCAGCTTTTCCCACAGTTTGTTGGTTGGTAAATTATCATATGCTTTTTCAAGGTAAATCCTCCAACCCAAAATTTGAGTTTTTTTACACATTATTTCATTGTGTGTATGTTGTCCATTACCTGCCTTCTTGCTCGGAATCCCGCTTGCTCTTCTTGCTGCTTGTTTCTTTCCTCATCGGATCATGATGTACCTTCGAGTACAGTCTTCCATCGAAAGAGATCACTGCCAATCCCCTATAATTATTTGGGTCATTACGTGACCATTTCGTATGTACCAGAGTTATGTCACATGTTGCCCATTCTGATGGAACACCGTATCCATCCTTCAAACAGCTTTCTAGCATCTCCTACAATTTCGGTGGTCCAAACTTCATCAACTCTGGATATGTTGATCCATATCCTGGTGACCCCTTTATCTTGCAACTCCTCACAACCTGGTGAAGAACTTTTACGTGTAAAGGCCATAGCTCCTTGTCTCACATCTATGTGAAAATGCAGGCCGATTTTCCTGGAATAAATCCTTAAAATACTTTGTCCATTGGCCATAACTAATACTATTATGATGTAACTTGTCACCAGTAGACAATCACATTGACTTGATTGTTGTCCATGCGTCAGCACTACGAGCCCCAACAATCATCCTCTCTATATATTCACATTTTTCTTCCTCCGCCTTGCTTCTCCTTTTTAGCCCTTCTCTTTTCACTTCTCTGTTTAGAGTCCTACACCTACTTCTAGTACGATTATCATTCACGTTCAGGAACGCCAAATAAACTTCTTTTGTCCTTGCAATCATCTCTACTATTTCGACATACAACCAAATTGATTTCTTCTTTCTTTCATATTCTCCAAAGGCTTCTTTTGCTGCTTCATCTCTGGCCTTCTTTATATGCCAATATTTCTCTTCTATTGTTCTCTCTTCGCTCTTCTTTCTTCACTCTCCACTCTTTTTAACAGTCGCTGTTGGTGTAAGTACTTAGTATTATGATCCCCTAGGCTGCCCAAATTGTGCCCTGTGATTTCCACTGGTCAGCATATTGCGTCCTCTTCCATTCGCCACTGCTCCTGAAAGTACAGGAGATATAAGTTGCACATTCTACCAGATGATCGTCGCTTCCACAATCTGCCCTCTTTTAACACTGGCATACTGAATTTTCTAGTTGGCCTTTCGCCCCAAGATTAGATAATCTGTTCCTCTACTCTGCTGTTAAGACCTTCTGTCAATATCAGTTCTTGGCCACCTAGAACGACTTCTACGGTCCCCATCAGTTGTTGTTGTTGTTGTGGTCTTCAGTCCTGAGACTGGTTTGATGCAGCTCTCCATGCTACTCTATCCTGTGCAAGCTTCTTCATCTCCCAGTACCTACTGCAACCTACATCCTTCTGAATCGGCTTACTGTATTCATCTCTTGGTCTCCCCCTACGATTTTTACCCTCCACGCTGCCCTCCAATACTAAATTTGTGATCCCTTGATGCCTCAGAACATGTCCTACCAACCGATCCCTTCTTCTGGTCAAGTTGTGCCACAAACTTCTCTTCTCCCCAATCCTATTCAATACTTCCTCATTAGTTATGTGATCTACCCATCTAATCTTCAGCATTCTTCTGTAGCACCACATTTCGAAAGCTTCTATTCTCTTCTTGTCCAAACTATTTACCGTTCATGTTTCACTTCCATACATGGCTACACTCCATACAAATACTTTCAGAAATGACTTCCTGACACTTAAATCTATACTCGATGTTAACAAATTTCTCTTCTTCAGAAACGCTTTCCTTGCCATTGCCAGTCTACATTTTATATCCTCTCTACTTCGACCATCATCAGTTATTTTGCTCCCCAAATAGCAAAACTCATTTACTACTTCAAGTGTCTCATTTCCTAAACTAATTCCCGCAGCATCACCCGATTTAATTCGACTACATTCCATTATCCTCGTTTTGCTTTTGTTGATGTTCATCTTATATCCTCCCTTCAAGACACCATACATTCCGTTCAGCTGCTCTTCCAAGTCCTTTGCTGTCTCTGACAGAATTACAATGTCATCGGCGAACCTCAACGTTTTTATTTCTTCTCCATGGATTTTAATACCTACTCCGAATTTTTCTTTTGTTTCCTTTACTGCTTGCTCAATATACAGATTGAATAACATCAGGGAGAGGCTACAACCCTGTCTTACACCCTTCCCAACCACTGCTTCCCTTTCCTGTCCCTCGACTCTTATAACTGCCATCTGGTTTCTGTACAAATTGTAAATAGCCTTTCGCTCCCTGTATTTTACCCCTGCCACCTTTAGAATTTGAAAGAGAGTATTCCAGTCAACATCGTCAAAAGCTTTCTCTAAGTCTACAAATGCTAGGAATGTAGGTTTGCCTTTCCTTAATCTATTTTCTAAGATAAGTCGTAGGGTCAGTATTGCCTCATGTGTTCCAGTATTTCTACGGAATCCAAACTGATCTTCCCCGAGGTCGGCTTCTACTAGTTTTTCCATTCGTCTGTAAAGAATTCGTGTTAGTATTTTGCAGCTGTGGCTTATTAAACTGATTGTTCGGTAATTTTCACATCTGTCAACACCTGCTTTCTTTGGGATTGGAGTTATTATATTCTTCTTGAAGTCTGAGGGTATTTCGCCTGTTTCATACATCTTGCTCACCAGATGGTAGAGTTTTGTCAGGACTGGCTCTCCCAAGGCCGTCAGTAGTTCCAATGGAATGTTGTCTACTCCGGGGGCCTTGTTTCGACTCAGGTCTTTCAGTGCTCTGTCAAACTCTTCACGCAGTATCGCATCTCCCATTTCATCTTCATCTACATTCTCTTCCATTTCCATAATATTGTCCTCAAGTGCATCGCCCTTGTATAGACCCTCTATATACTCCTTCCACCTTTCTGCTTTCCCTTCTTTGCTTAGAACTGGGTTTCCATCTGAGCTCTTGATGTTCATACAAGTGGTTCTCTTATCTCCAAATGTCTCTTTAATTTTCCTGTAGGCAGTATCTATCTTACCACTAGTGAGATAAGCCTCTACATCCTTACATTTGTCCTCTAGCCATCCCTGCTTAGCCATTTTGCACTTCCTGTCGATCTCATTTTTGAGACGTTTGTATTCCTTTTTGCCTGCTTCATTTACTGCATTTTTATATTTTCTCCTTTCATCAATTAAATTCAATTTTTCTTCTGTTACCCAAGGATTTCTACTAGCCCTCGTCTTTTTACCTACTTGATCCTCAGCTGCCTTCACTACTTCATCCCTCAAAGCTACCCATTCTTCTTCTACTGTATTTCTTTCCCCCATTCCTGTCAATTGTTCCCTTATGCTCTCCCTGAAACTCTGTACTCTCCATCAGTATCTGTTCGAAATCTTCTTTTACCTTCAAGGGCGCACCTCCAGTAGTGGCACACAGTCCCATTACTACTATATTTAAGTCTGTAGCTCTCAGACTGAACTTTATCAACGTTTCAATAACTGCTTCCCACGAGGTTACGTATTTTGACCACCGTTTGTTTAGAATGATGGGTACTCCTGCTCTCCCCCTGTTCACAACCAGAACCTTTCTTTTCAGTTAACAGAAAGCTCGGCTACATCAATGTTGTGCCGTCTTATTACCAGTGAAACATCTTCTCGCTTATTCCGGATGGCCTGTACTTTTCAGGTACGAAAATGCAAAGTCCAGTTTCGTTTCCGTTGTCGAATTCCATTAAAACCATCCGAAAGCCGAGGCACGTTACCGGGTGTTTTAGCAGGCTGTCTTTTTCTATGGATGGGGCGCTGGCCCGACGTACGGCTCCGAACTTGGAGGAACAGGATTTGCATCAGGGTTCTTTTATCCAAGGAAGATTGGCTTTACCACACCTCGTAATGAAGAACGTGGGAAAGGAATAGCTAAGGATAGCAAGACACTCGTTACTTAGTTCACCCATCAGCTTTTGCGGACAAGGAAAGGAAAGGGTGTGACAGGTCGTTGCAGGACGCCCTTTGTCTGGATCCTCAGTCATATATATTTACTATGTCATTAAAATGATTAAATGTTCAGCCATCGGACTAGCTTATCCATTACGGATGTTGTAGAACGCGAGGTTGTGCATTGAATATAAATACATAAAGCTGCAGCCGGTCACTTTTTTGGAACACTCGTTTATTCTACTAACAAGTTTTGGAAACTTTCCAGGCTTATTTTCAGATGGCGCGTATGGAAGTTACATCTTTATATTTCCACAACGTGATTCTGAGTACAAGTTCTTTGACAAGAAGATAGATGAAAAGATTTCATGGCACACTCGCGAGCCGAGCAATGATAACGAAGCAACTAAAGTGCGCGTCACTTACGACGGCGGCCGAGTTTAGGTTCATTCTGAGCATCTGATGCCACAAAACACAGTCAGCCAATGAACAGAGAACGACGTTGCCACAGTTCGACTGCAGTGCAGAGCACGGACGAGTGTCTTCAGTTTTAGAAACGTTCAGTCATAAATAAAGTAAAAGAACAAAAGCAATGTCTTGATAGCAGACTTTCTTTTATAGAAAGTTTGGTAAAAGCATTCTTCTAATTCAGGCGATAGCAAGGAAAGGATTTGTATCATTTTCATGAACCGCTTTTTCGCAATAAAGAACAGCGGTAATTGTTTATTTCCTATTGTACTTCGACGAAACGTCAGTAATTCAGTCATACGAACAAGGTTTGTCGGTATTTTGCATGATATTTTACAGTCCTCTAAGACGCATCTCTAGCTATGAGTTGCATTGGCGTAATGGTTAAGGTGTTAAACTACCAGGCGAAAGGTTTTCCATTCAAACCTTGTTCGGTGCCTAATATTTTCTTTATTTAAAAACAATATTGAAGTGTCTTACTTCACGAATTTTATTCGTTTGAATGTAATTTTTTGAAATTTCTAGTGCTTTGTCTCTTCATTATAACCATAATAAGAATTTTCAAGAAATACCGGATTAAATGTGTTTTCCGGCCTTCAGCAAAAGTGATTTCAATGCTGGGCTCTGTTAAAGACAACCTCGGCCTGAGGAGACCAGGAATATATAAAATCCCGTGCCAATGTGGGAAATCTTATATTGGCCAGACGTGTCGTACGCTCAAAGACAAATGTAACGAACATAAACGTCACACGAGGTTGGGTCAGCCAGAGAAATCTGCGGTTGCTGAACATTGCCTTGATACGGGACACGGCATGAATTATGAAGAAACCAATATCCTCTCGCATGCTTCCACATACTGGGACTCTGTCATCAAAGAGGCGGTCAAAATATGTATTAGCAGTGACCTAATAAACAGAGACACGGGGTTTCACCTGAGCAAAGCCTGGGAGGCAGCCTTGGCGGCACTAAGGAATCGTCAGCCACATATTAGCAACCGCACCGAGTCAACGCAGACGGGAAGCCTTAGCGCAGATGCTTAAATCGCGCGCCAACACCTCGCGCGCGCGAACAGGGTCCGTCGCTCCCGGCCGCATTTCCCGCGCCGCGGCGCGCTTCCGCAGACCGCGACCTTTTTCTCCAGCAGAAGGCTCTGGTATTCGACGCTGTCTACGATTGGTCTTCGATGACGTTATGCCCCGCTGACGCATGCGCTGTTCTAGAAAGCCAGCATATAAATTGGCGAGCTTCTCAGCGACGCGACGCCACACCCCACCTTCTGCACTTAACTCCCCCATCACTACACAGGACATCAGCCTCACACTCCGCACTAAACGCAACACTGCTCCCGGCCACGACTGCGTTACCTACCGCCACCTCAAACACTGCCCTCCCTCCTTCCTTTCCATCCTTACCACCCTCTACAATGTCATCCTTGCCACTAGCTTCTATCCCAACCTGTGGAAAACCTCCCGTATCCAGATGTTCTCCAAACCCAACAAGCCTCCATCTGATGCCTCTTCCTATCGTCCTATCTGTCTCACATCGGTGTTCAGCAAGCTCTTGGAATCCATCCTTTCCCGGCGCATCCATCTCCACCTCCACCAAAACCACCTCCTCCCAAACACCCAATGTGGCTTTCGACCTTCCTTCTCTGATGATGACCAACTCCTCCGCCTCACTCATCTCCTCTCCCTCCAGCTTAACTCTCGTCGCTCCGCCATTTTTGTCTCACTTGACCTCGAAAAGGCCTACAACCGTGTCTGGCATCCCGGTCTCCTGTTTAAACTCCAAACCTACGCCCTTCCTATCAACTACATCTGTCTGGTGGCCTCCTTCCTCTCCCACCGCCCCTCCTATGTTACCATCCATAATGCCAATTCCCACACCTTCTACCCCTCTGCAGGTGTGCCCCAGGGCTCTGTCCTCTCCCCTCTCCTCTACCTCCTGTACACGGCGGATATGCCCCAACCTCCCCCCCCCCCAGTACACCTCTTGCAATATGCTGATGACACAGCATTCCTCGTCCTCACTCCTAGCCTCCAACGGTCCCAACGCCTCCAGAATCACCTTGACCTTTTTGCTGCATGGTGTAACCAGTGGCTCCTGAAACTCAATCCTTCCAAGACCCAGGCAATCATCGTAGGTCGTACCACTCGCTCCTTCCAGCTCCTGGATTTCTCCCTTACTGTCTGCGTATGTCCTGTCCGCCTCACCCCCACCCTCACCTACCTTGGCCTCACCACTGACCGTCACCTCACCTGGATCCCTCATCTCCGCTCCATCCAATCCAAAGCCCACAACCGCCTCCGCCTTCTCAAACTCCTCTCTGGCCGGACGTGGGGGTTGCACCCCTCTACCATCCTCCACACCTACAAATCCTTAATCCGTTCCATCCTCTGTTATGCCAGTCCTGCCTGGATATCTGCCCCCCCCCCCCCCCAAATTCTATAAGTCCCTCCAGATCCTTGAGCCTCACGCACTCCGCCTCGCCTTCCGTATACGCCTCCCGTCCCCCATGCGGATTCTTTATGATCTCATTCCTTTCCCCCATCTGCTCCTATTCCTCGAACATATCCGCATCCTCTACACCTCCCGCTATCTTGAACCCCCTCACCCCCTGGTTGCTCCTTTCCTCTCCGATCCCTGCCCCCTGCCACATCTTCACCGTTGTGTCCCCCCTACCCTCCATCTCTACACCCTACATCTCCTTTCCCAAGGTGGCTGCCATCAACTCCCCCTCCCGGATGATGCCCTCTCTCCCTCCATTTATCCCTCATATCAACTCTGATCCTCACTCCCCCTCCTTTCCTCTGTCCTTTTCCCGGGCTCCCTCTCCCCCCCTTCCATTCTCTTTCTCCCCTCTCTTTGCCCCCTTCTCTCCCCCGAGTCCTTTTACATTTCCCTCCTCTACCTCCTGTCATTCCCTCTCGCGTTTGCCCTTCTCCCCCTTTATTAGTCCTCTCCCTCCTTGGTTCCCCCCCCCCTTTTCGTTTTTTTCCTCTCCTCCCTCCTTGTTTTTCCCCCTTCTCCAGGTCCCCCCCCCCCCCATCTGCCTTTGGATCGGGAGTGCCATATTTGTGCCGCCATTTTCGTGCAGCGTTTTACGGTGTGTTTTTCCAGTGAGTGTTCCGTGTTGTGTCTTTTGGGAAGTGTAGCGAACAGCCATCGTACTGTCGCTGGGTGTGAATTTTTTTTTTATCTCTTGCGAACAGAAACCAGACTGTCACCCTGTTTTTTTAATTGTGTGTCTACTATGTTACTTGTCTGATTCCTGTGTATTTTATCAACATTGTCAACCCCTTTTGCTTTCTGTTTTAACTTTCCGCATTTTTACGCCATTTTACACTTTAAATCACCATTTTATCGCCTGTTTTTTCTTGTTTCTTTCTTCTTCCTTTTTTTAACAAAAAGTCTGTAGGCTGTAGAGCAGCGTAGTAAGCTGCTGCCAGCCCGCCCCCTTCGGGGGGAATTGAAAATCAATAAAGAAAGAAACAAAAAAAAAGTGACGCGACAGTAGCACCTGAAGATGGCGGGCAGTTGTCTCGCTGAAATATTGTGCGGTTTCTACAATATTATCCGGCGTAATTCCCAGGAAGCTATCAAGCATTCACACAAGGTTGGCGCCGGTGGTGACACCTACAATATGCTGACATGAGGAAAGTTTCCAACCGATTTCTCATACACAAACAGCAGTTGACCAGCGTTGCCTGGTGAAACGTTGTTGTGATGCCTCGTATAAGGAGGAGAAATGCATACCATCAAGTTTCTGACTTTGATAAAGGTCCGATTGTAGGCTGTCGCGACTGAGGTTTATCGTATCGCAACATTGCTGCTCGCGTTGGTCGAGATCCAATGACTGTTAGCAGAATATGGAATCGATGGGTTCAGGAGGGTAATACGGAACGCCGTGCTGATCTCAACGGCCTCGTATCAGTAGCAGTCGAGATGACACGCATCTTATCCGCATGGCTGTAACGGGTCATGCAGGCACGTCTCGATCCCTGAGCCAACAGATGGGGACGTTTTCAAGACAACAACCATCTGTACGAACAGTTCTACAACGTTTATAACAATATGGATTGTACTGTCAGCTCGGAGACCATAGCTGTGGTTTTCCCCCCAATGCTGCATCACAGACAGGAGCGCCTGCGATGGTGTACTCAACAAGGAACCTGGGTGCACGAATGGCAAAACATTTTTTCGGATGAATCCAGGTTCTGTTTACAGCATCGTGATGGTCGCATCCGTGTTTGGCGACATCGCAGTGAACGCACATTGGAAGCGTGTATTCGTCATTGGCATACTGGCGTATCACCTGGCGTGATGGTATGCAGTGCCATTGGTTACACGTCTCGGTCACCTCTTGTTCGCATTGACGACACTTTGAACAGTCGACGTTACATTTCAGATGTGTTGCGAACCGTGGCTCTACCCTTCATTCGATCCCTGCGAAACCCTACATTTCAGCAGGATAACGCACGACCGCATGTTGCAGTTCCTCTACGGGCCTTTCTGGATACAGAAAATGTTCGACTGTTGCCCTGGCCACCACATTCTCCAGATCTCTCACCAACTGAAAACGTCTGGTCAATGGTGGCCGAACAACTGACTCGTCACAATACGCCAGTCACTACTCTTGATGAACTGAGGTATCATGTTGAAGCTGCATGGGCAGCTGTACCAGTACACGCCATCCAAGCTCTGTTTGACTCAATGCCCAAGCTTATCAAGGCCGAGAAGTTGTTGTTCTGGGTACTGATTTCTCAGTAATCACATGTCAGTTCTAGTATAATATATTTGTCCAATGAATACCCGTTTATCATCTGCATTTCTTCTTGGTGTAACAATTTTAATGGCCAGTAGTGTAACTTACGCTAAGGAAAACTCACACATCTATGCCTGACGGAGGACTCTTACAACACCCTCAGTGGCATTGTAGCGAGAAGGAAGTGCTTCTCTGGGCGGTATCACTAATATGGCACCTTGCTGCTTCGGTAAGTCCCTCATCGCACAGTAGTACTGCTCAGTCACCAGGTTCCACGTAGGTGGTGATCCTGCTGAAGTGGAGTGTTTAGGGATGCCATTTGTTAATTGTCAACAACGTTTGTACTGTGCTAGTTTTAATACAGAAATTGCTTTGTCACACACGTCACAGAATCAGAATTTCCAATATGGTGGCTCTGGGCTACGCCGTTATATTCGACCCTTTACAACACATTAACACAGTTTTCTGACTTTACATAATGATGGACACTGCCCACGACACGTGGCGTTCTGATAACTAATCACTTCACTTTCTAGTTTGTTTAACAGCTGAAATATGCACTCGGGACCGCTCTTTTAGAGCCGCCCCGGTTACTCGACCGCGCGTTTTGAGCGGGTCCTCGCGACTAACTCGCCCTGTCTTCCCGACGGACAAGAGAGACTCCACCTTTCTCCCTCAGCCAATAAGGACACTTCTCTCGTTTCGTATCCAAACTTTCAGCCAATGGGCGTTCAGATCGCTGTTGCTAGCCGGATCTGACGTCACGTTTGCGGACATTGTGACGGAAGTTTGTCTCGGAACACTGTCTCAGATTGTAAGATCCTACTCCTAATTAGTCGGATCTTGTCCCTATTAAGGGGCTTCGGAACGCCCTATACTTGCAATGTTAAAATAACGCTTATAAATTACATCTTTCCTCACAAAGTATTTGAGGTAGGAAGTTGAACTTTTTACAGATTATTTATTGGAATATGGGCTACAACTTAACACAGGGATTTTACAAAATTTTAGTTCCAGTTATTAAAGATGATTTTTTTTCAATTGTAATGAAATTTCACAACATTTTTTTGCAATTTTTTATTTATATATTCAAAAATATACAGTTTTTTGGAAAAAGACTGTGTTAAATTATGCAGAAGGTACTGTGTAACATTTACTGAAAGTTTGAAACAAATATGTTTGGAAGATCCTTAGAAAACATGTAATTAGTATGAGAAAATAAAAGTTTTGGGAACCGAGCGACAAAGATTGGATTAACTTTTTAGTGCATTCCAGGTCCATAGGATGGATTATCTTCATGCTCTGCAAACTCCTCCTCCAGCTTCCTCTTGTTCCTCCTCCTGTTTACTCTTGCTTGTATTTCTAGACTCTTTACAGCCCTGTCTGCAGCCCGAAGGCGTTCCTTGTCTAAAGCAAGCATCGCTCGTACCATGTTAGAACCTATCTTCATTCCCATATTTCTAAATACCTTGCACCTTACAATGTTGCCATCATTGAAAGTCGCAACAGCATCATATACACCAAAGTGAAGTGTTTCTATTCCAATTATTATACTTCAACAAAACAGAGACTCAAGAAACAGAATTAATTACGAATATTTTCGAGATAACGACAGAGTAAAGAAACATGAAACAATCGACAATCACACCAGCGATATATATTGAACCATCACAGGTTAGCCACAACACATACTTTATCTCACATCACTAAAATGTACCTGATGAACACGGACGTTAATAATAACACCATTTGGCAGCAGTTTAACAGCGCCACAGTGGGTCACACCCATGTAGAACACATTTCAAAAAAAATTTGAAAATAGTTGTAGTCTTCGGAATTGAATAAATTATATATCTATTAAAAGGTAATAGTCTGCAGATTCAGAAAACGCAAAAAAGTAAAAATTGAACTTTTCATGATTTTGAGCCTTTCTGGAGCCCTTTAAGGTTGCACAACATTGCCTCCTATGATTTCCTCACTAATCATCCTTGCTGACGCTTAATTGTTAAATGTACATGTAGCCTGGCTGCTACTGCGTATTCCCGCTCGCATAATTATTCATAATACTTCGCTTAAATACGCGAAGGGAATGCATATATGCATTACAATTCGAAACTCCGACGGGGGGAGTCGCCCGAATTGTAGCAAGGCGCCTCAGACCACGGGGCTACCCTCGCAGCGGTGGCATAAAGGGAGACAGTGAAACCACCGTTTTCCTTGGAGTCTTGATTCCCACACTTTTAACCATCGAGAACAGTGCAATGAGCAAAATTGCGATATTCTTGGTAACGTTCGACACCGTTGACTCCCATTCCCCTCCCCCCCCTCCTTCCCCAAATGATTCAAGCCTTATAGTCAAAGGACATTGTGGGGCTGCAACGGCATTCAGCGTGATCTGAACTCTTTGGAGTGTAGTGAGACCGTAACTTTTGCTCTGGTATGGAATCTGGGGTGGAACCGTTCAAAACCATTCGACGAAATTTGGAAGTGATCCGAAGCAGCAAAGGGCGTTTATACTTTTTCAGCCCTCCTGTTTCGCATCCTCCTGTGGCGTGATCATAGAGGGGTGCAACATAGAC
Source organism: Schistocerca cancellata (assembly GCF_023864275.1). Lineage (NCBI taxonomy): Eukaryota > Metazoa > Arthropoda > Insecta > Orthoptera > Acrididae > Schistocerca > Schistocerca cancellata. The sequence goes on from NC_064635.1 coordinate 131,106,682, forward strand.
ATGTGCGTGAATAAAACGGCAATGGTATCCTAGAAGACTATCCAGTTTGGCAAGACCCTCGGTGATATCCACGCACCTTCGTTGATCACGTTAAATACGTACCTCTCAAGTGATTTCGACACCCATTCACATGAAAGGTGCCTGTAACGCCTGATGGCAGGCAACTCCTTCGACACCTCTTAGAGCAGTTAGCAACTTCACACATAATTTCAAATCTTTACCATTGTTTTCTCGATGACGGCCCCACAAAACGATAAAATGAAAAAAATATCACTTACTACATTTTAGCTGTTCATGCAATATAATTACTGGATCAGGAGTAACGTTTTAATTTATTACTTATTTACTATGAGGGCTATTTTATTTCATCCATGTGAGGTTTCTTGTTTATTTATGGTATTCAAGATATGCGAAGTGAGTTCTACGTTTTCATTCGATGTGTCATAATTCATATCTGTACTACAGATATTTTTCAAACCGTAGTATTCAATAGTTGATATGTTATGCCTCAAAGATTCTGAGTGCAAGCACTGTGGTCTTTGTTGTCAGTAGCATTGCCGTTACCAGTTGCATTCTATGATAATCTAGTGAGTGAGCCAGATGCTCGTCACACAACGTAGCAGACTGGAAACAGTTTTCAGAGGGCAGAGATAAAAATACTGAATTTTCGAGATAATATTGGTAAAAATTAATTTGAGAAATGTGAAGATTGTCGTGTGACTAGGGCCTCCCGTCGGTTAGACCGTTCGCCTGGTGCAATGCTTTCGATTTGACGCCACTTCGGCGACTTGCGTGTCGATGGGGATGAAATGACGATGATTAGGACGACACAACACTCAGTCCATAAACGGAGTAATATCTCCAACCCAGCCGGGAATCGAACCCGGGAACTTAGGATTGACATTCTGTCACACTGACCACTCAGCTACTGGGGGCGGACAATGTGAAGATTGACAGGTAATGTTGTTGCTGCATGTGCCTGACCGCAATTTAAGATGTGTTTGAAAAACAGAAGGTTTCAGTGGGAGTTATCTTTATTGGTTTGGGTTAGTTAGTTTCCTTGTTCAGATGTCAATAATTAAAGTCATCTATTGACATGGCTTGCATTGGAGAAAAGAGAACCACTTGTATGAATATGAAGAGCTCAGATGGGAAAACCAGTTCTAAGCAAAGAAGGAAAAACAGAAAGGTGGAAGGAGTCTATAGAGGGTCTATACAAGAACGATGTACTTGAGGGCGATATTATGGAAATGGGAGAAGACATAGATGAAAAGGAAATGGAGATACGATACTGCGTGAAGAATTTGACAGAGCACTGAAAGAGCTAAGTCGAAACAAGGCCTGGGAGTAGACACCAATCCGTCAGAGCTACTGATAGACTTGGGACAGCCAGCCCTGAAAAAACTCTAGCATCTGGTGAGCAAGATATATAAGACAGGCGTAATACCCTCGGACTTCAAGAAGAATATAATAATTCCAATCCCAAAGAAAGCAGGTGCTGACCGGTGTGAACATTACCGAACTATCAGTTTAATAAGTCACGGTTGCAAAATACACGAATTCTTTACAGAAGAATGGGAAAACTGGTAGAAGCCGACCTCAGGAAGATCAGTTTGGATTCCATAGAAATGTTGGAACACATGGGGGAATACTGATCCTAGGTATTAGCTTAGAAGATAGATTAAGGAAAAACAAACCCACGTTTCTAGCATTTGTAGACTTAGAAGACGGTTTTGACAATGTTGACTGGAATACTCTCTTTCAAATTCTGAAGATGGCAGGGGTAAAATACAGGGAGCGAAAGGGTATTTATAATTTGTACAGAAACCAGATGGCAGTTATAAGAGTCCAGGGGCATGAAAGGCAAGCAGTGGTTGGAAAGGGAGTGAGACAGGTTGTAGCCTATCCCCAATATTATTCAATCTGTACTGAGCAAGCAGTAAAGGAAGCAAAATAGAAATTTGGAGTAGGGATTAAAATCCATGGAGAAGAAATAAAAACTTTGAGGTTCGCTGGTGACATTGTAATTCTGTCAGAGACAGCAAAGGACCTGGAAGAGCAGTTTAACGGAATGGACAGTGTCTTGAAAGGAGGATGTAATATGAACATCAACAAATGCAAAAGGAGGATAATGGTATATAGTCGAATTAAATCAGGTGATGCTGAGGGATTGAGATTAGGAAATGAGACACTTAAAGTAGTAGATGAGTTTTGATATTTGGAGAGCAAAATAGCTGATGATGGTCAAAGTAGAGAGGATATAAAATGGAGACTGGCAATGGCAAGGAAAGCATTTATGAAGAAGAGAAATTTGTTAACATCGAGTATAGATTTAAGTGTCAGGAAGACGTTTCTGAAAGTATCTGTATGGAGTGTAGCCATGTATGGAAGTAAAATA